>NC_059326.1:126115000-126415000 GCF_018350155.1 Leopardus geoffroyi
ATCAGTTGATGGACATTTAGGCATTTTCCACATTTTGGCTATTGTTGAGAGTGCTGCTATAAACCTTGGGGTACAAGTGTCCCTATGCATCAGTACTCCTGTATCCCTTGGGTAAATTCCTAGCAGTGGTACTGCTGGGTCATAGGGTAGGTCTATTTTTAATTTTTTGAGGAACCTCCACACTGTTTCCCAGAGTGGCTGCACCAGTTTGCATTCCCACCAACAGTGCAAGAGGGTTCCCGTTTCTCCACATCCTCTCCAGCATCTATATTCTCCTGATTTGTTCATTTTGGCCACTCTGACTGGCGTGAGGTGATATCTGAGTGTGGTTTTGATTTGAATTTCCCTGATGAGGAGCGACGTTGAGCATCTTTTCATGTGCCTGTTGGCTATCTAGATGTCTTCTTTAGAGAAGTCTCTATTCATGTTTTCTACCCATTTGTTCACTGGATTATTTGTTTTTTGGGTGTGGAGTTTGGTGAGTTCTTTGTAGATTTTGGATACTAGTCCTTTGTCCAATATGTCATTTGCAGATATCTCTTCCCATTCCGTTGGTTGCCTTTTAGTTTTGTTGATTGTTTCCTTTGCTGTACAGAAGCCCAAACTCCCTCTCCTGATGAAGCCTGCCTTGTCTCGGAAGAGACGAAGCAAATGAAAAACAAAACACACAAGGAAATTATACAAATGTAATAATAATAAGTACCATAAAGGAAATAAACAGGACCATGGGATAAAACATAACCCGGTGAGGGAATGGGAGACTACTCTTGAGAGGAAGGTCACAAAGTATTCTCTAAGAAGCTGATTTTTGGAATGAGACCTGAAGCAGAAGACATGAGCCCTGCAGAAGGTAGAGATCTGTTTCTGTGTAAATCACTTCTCAGAGCTGCTCAGCATGAGTGTTAGCATAGAAACGTGTCTCTGCAAAGCAGAGAACACGTGGGTATCCAAGGAGAAGACACTGGGAATCCCTGTGTGGAAGAGGGGGAGGCAGTAGCCAAGGGCTCTGTCTCAGCTTCAGCACCTCCTAGCTGTCCCACCTGGAAGTCACTCTCCAGCTGAGCCTCCACTTCCTGGAACAGGAAGCAGGAATATCAATAACACACAGCACTCATCTTGCCTCAGACCAAAGCTTGTCGCGGTGCATGTGAGATAATAGCCATGACAGCGCTTTTGAGATTGAACGGTTCTATGCAAATAAGTGCAGTCATGGAGTAGACCTGCAGCCATTGTCCTAACATGTAGCTTTACCTGTATAATTTTTCCTCCAACTTGTACCTAATTGTAATCCCCAATCAAAGCCTCCTACTTTATAAAGTGATTAAACTCATTTTCCACAGCAAAATGTACAAGAAGGTAAGTAGGTCATCGCCCTTCATTCGTTAAACACTCAGAGTGAATTATTTGTTTTTTTGTTGATAGATTTCCAGAGCATAATGCGTTCCATCTGAGAACTGACCAGGCATGACCCGGCATACCCTGGTGGGCCGGCAGTGTCTAGCCATAGCTTTGTTTACAGGAGGGTGCACAGGACTGTGTGGGAAAAGTGTCAGTGGATAATTCTCTGTTGATTTCCACTTTTTATAACTAGGACTTCCTGAGGTACATAGAAATAGTTCTCATCTCTTGGCAACTGAGACACTCTACTATAATGGGGAAACTCCAGAACCTGAGAAAATTAAATTCTGTTGTTGAGGTCACCCAGTTTGTGGTAATTTGTTACAACAGCGCAAGCAGGCTGATCCAACCTCCCTAAGCCTTATTTCATCATAGGAAACATATAATCATCATATAAAACAGGGGTAATATTGGGCACAGCCGTTAAATGAGGATTGATGAGATAATATATATAAAAGGAGAAAATGTAGGGATGGTAAGGTAGAAATTCCTAAAAACAGTAGCTACAGATTTTCTACTTTCTTTCTAGAATGTAACTCCGTCATGTGTCATCATCGTCAGCATGATAATCTTACTGGAAATAAGAATTGTTTTAGAATTATGAATACTTAGATAATTTAAAGTAACACCATGACCACCTTTATTAAACATGAAGTACATGTCTCGTGGAGGGGAGAGAGCAGCAGCCACACAACTTCAGGCTCAGTCCAGCCTCCCTGCCTCTGGGCTCACTGTTCCTCTCTAATGGGATGTCTTTTTTTGCAGGTCTTTGCATCATTGGCTTCTTCCCACTATTCCCTTTCCACCTCAAACATGACTCATCAAGAAAAGACTTCTCTGACCACCTGGTTTACCTCCTTGATCTAAATTACTTTCTACCAGTTTGCCTTCCTCTGTTGTCTTCACAGCACTCAGCCCTCTAAATGTATCTCAAATATTTATTCCTTTACTTCTTAGTGTCTGTTTTACCCCACGACACAACCAAATCCTATGAGAACAGGGACCCTAATGCATTAATCACTGTCTCCCAGTGCTTGGATCAAAATAGTTGGTCACTAAATAGTCAGTGAATCAAGGAAAGGATGAATCAACGGGCAAACTATTTCAGATAAAGCTGAGTCCTGGAGAAGGGGTTGATTCTCTGAACAGTACAACATTACTTGAATTATATTCTGTGCTTGGGCTCCAGGGACATGGTTCCCTGGGGAAGAGAGATACTGAGGTATAGACAGGAGAGTAGATAACAGATCAGGTGGGCATGTGTTCACGACCCCAATTTGGCCCTATTTGGGTACACTCCATTGAGGATGTCACTCAACCTCTACAAGCCTCACTATCCCATAAAAGACTGGAAATACTACCTCAGTGCAGAAATGTTGGAAAGATTAAATGATGCAATGTTTTCAAAGCTCATGACAAACAGAAGATCAATAAGTGGTATTGATTCTTTTTAATAAAGAAAAGAAAAAGGCAAGCCACTCTTTTGACCTAGTAAAAGGAGTTTCAGGCAAGTGTAAAGAACTAAAAGCCACACTGACAGTTAAGTGCAAAGAGCTAGTAGATCCTACCCCAGGTGGAAAGTGTAGATTAGATTTCTAATTGCCTGGCCCTGAGGATCCTCCTTGGTTCTACTGGACTCCCTTAAACCACAGTGAATCCTAAACCTTCTGGCCACCATGAATTCTTTTATCAGCAGGAGCATCTTTGCACTAATAAAAAAAACCCAATTTTAAGAAGAAAATTATTGAAATAGTTTAATATTTAATTACCTAATATTACTGTCAGGAGAAGAGAGCTGAAAAGAGCCCAGAAGTGTATTTCAGCAGCATCTGTCACCTTCAGTGTCAAGTTGCAGTGACATTCTTCACCTGTAACTTACGGAGGGAGAGAGGACTCACAATGCACCTTGTGTTGATTGATGCTGATTTCAGCGGGCTCCCCCGGGGGTAGCAGCCACATGAAGGATGTGTGCAGGAAGTGAACAGGTATAACTCACGCTTTGTTCTTATGACATGTTTGCTGAGTGGTGACAAGTCCTCATTTCCCCATGAGTGGCCGCCTAGTCCTTTCTCAGACTTCTGAATCATGAAAGGCTTAGGGCCGTTTTCCCAGCAGGGCCAGTCACCCAGGAAAGACAGAGTGCATGAGGCTCCTCTTCCCATGGCCTCATCCTTTCCTAAACAACCCAAGGAAAAATGCCAGGAGCCAAATGGATAAGAGTAAATGTTGAAGGGGAGCAAGAGGGTGGCGGGGAGAGTAGGATACTCATTAGAGCTGAGTGCACACCAGTAGAATGATTAGTATAGTTCTTGAATTTCATTCTCAAACCCTCTCAGTCTTTGCCCTGCTTTGTCCTTTTAAAAAAAGGAGCCTGATACTTTACTCTCTGAAAAGAGGTTGCTGGAATCTGCTGGTGAGCTGTGGGATCCCCATCTTCAGGAAACTTCCGCTTTCTTCCTTACCCTTTACCCCCTTGCCCCGGTAGGGATTGTATAGAGTCTGACTAATGATACATTTTTTTTTTTTTCTGTAGAGCACTTGAGTAAGAACAGGAAAAAAAAAAAAGTTGATTTTCCATCTTCCTCTGAAAGCAAAGGGATTTGAATCAAAAATATCTGTGTCCTCCATCCAACATTCCAAGTCCTGCATCATTCTGCCCAAGGATCACTTCCAACTGAATGTGCTCTTTGTCTTCCATCTTGCATCTAATCTTTTGAGAGCAAATTTTAAAATATCACTTCCTCTTCTTAAACCACTCACTCACTACCCATTGTCCTTCACATGAAGGTAAACAAAAAAACCCTGGATAACAAGTTTCCTTTTAATCTAGGCCCATGTACTTCCTTTTATACCCTAACCACAGAACTGCCTCTGGTTTCTGTTTTGGGCCCTTGCAGGTGCCGCTAACATGTAACAGTGATTCTGAATTGTGGAAAGTCTTCTCAGATACCATGTACTAGACAAGACTGCTTGGAGATCTCTGGGCTTTCCCAAGTGAAAGCTTTCCAGGCAACTTTACTTTTATTATTTTTTTTAATGTTTATTATTTTTGAGAGAGAGAGAGAGAGAGAGAGAGAGAGAGAGAGAGAGCAAACACAATTGGGGAGGGGCAGAGAGGGAGGGAGACACAGAATCTGAAGCACATTCCAGGATCTGAGATGTCAGCACAGGGCCAAACGTGTGGCTCAAACCCATGAACCATGTGATCATGACCTGAGCCAACTCAGATGCTTAACCTACGGAGCCACCCAGGTGCCCCCATCCAGTGACTTCAAAACCCAGCCAGTATTCTTGGCCACCAGTCCAGATTCTCAGCTTTGGCTGCATATTAAAGTCTTTTGGGGAAATTTGAAATCCCCTGTACTTAGACTCATTACATCAGAATCTCCGTACATGGACCTTAGGTACCAGTTGCTTTTTTATTTTTTATTTTTTTGAAGCTCCCCAGGTATATGCAGTTTTGGAAAGTGCTAGCTTTGAGGGCTCTTTACTACAATTTCTTGATAACTTACATTCCTCTAGGTCTCAGCGTAGATGGAACCTTCTGAGAGGCCTTCCCTGAATCAGATGCTTCTCCTGAGTATTAACATAATGAATCCCTTGTGCAATGGCCCCTCTGCAGAACTCCCTATTGATTCATCTGTTTTCTCATCATTCAGTGAGCCCCTCGAGGGCAAGGACCATGTAGAGCACTCAGCATCTAGGGCAGGGCCTGTCATAGTAAGCATTCAGCCCTGAGCAGTGTGTCCTCTGTGCTGGGCCCTGTGGTTGGAGGACCAAAGTGTTTCTGTCCTCATGGTGTTTCCATTGCTATCTCAAGATACTCCATTTTCTCATCCTTTCTAAAGACAAAATGTGGCAGCAATCTTCCAATTCATTTTTCTGCCCCAGAAGGATGGTACAGATGTCTAAGAGACAGAACATAGCCTTGCCTTGCTCCTACTTTTACAGAAAGAGCCTCCAACAGAAGGAATTTCTATGAGAAATATTTTCTAGTCCTAAGAACACTGTTCTCATCCTGTTAAATCTCCAAATTAAATACCAGAAAGTGGGAACATCAGTAGGAATAACACAACAAGGTTAATTTTTAGAACATATTCTGGACACACCCATTTCAATTTAAGTCAACAGTTTGAAAAGAAGCAGGCTTCATCTAGAAGGTTCTAAATGCAACCTATTGCAGCAACAGCTGAATTAAGGAGACACTGTTGGAGTCACTGATGTGAATGTATATGAAAATGTAAGGATTGCCACGGCAAGAAGATACTGAATTTACAAGTCTAATAGGAATTGTCCATGTGTCCTTACTTTTAATCCCTGCAACAAAATAATTATTTTCAGGAATTACAGGATCACACAGTGGGCCTGTATTCAAGTCTTACCTTTTCCACCAGCTGTGTGAACTTGGGCAAATTACTTCGCTTCTCTGAACCTCAGTCTTCTGGTTTGTTAAATGTGGACAACCATGTTATCCACCTCACAGGGTTGTTGTGATGATTAAATGAGATTGTGCTTGTGAAGTATAACTTAGTGTCTCCCTGTCTCAGAAATAAATAAACATTAAAAAAAATTAAAAAAGAAGTTATTATGGCTAAATGAAGTCAGATGGATGGGCACTAATTCAGTATGACTGATGTTCTTACGTGAAGAGAGATAGAGGGACACCAGGGATGTGCACAGGAAAAAGGCCGTCATAACACCCAGTCAGAAGGTGGCCATTTGCAAGCCAATGAGAGAGAACCCCCCCCCCCAAAAAAAAAAAACCTGCTGATGCCTTGGTCTTGAAATTCTAGCCTCCAGAATTGTAAGAAAATAAATTTCTGTTTTTGTTTAATTCACCCAGTCTGTGGTATTTTGTTATGGCAGCCTTGGAAAATTGACATATCTTGAAAAAAATATGATGAAGTTAAAACATGTTGCTGAAGGGTTTTCCTTATTTCTATTCTGTGAAACTATTGTGTCCCTTAGCTGTTAAAAAAAAAAAAAAAAGCATTTTTTACAACATTTAACTTGCATTTTATTTTTTTCTTTTTAAAATTTATTTCTTATTTTTAATCATTTTTAATTAAGTTTTTAAATTTTAATTCCAGTATAGTTAACACAGGTTACTTAGTTTCAGGTGTGCAGTGTAGTGATTCAACAATTCTGTACATGACTCGGTGCTCATCATGCGAAGTTTACTCTTTTTTTTTTAATATGAAATTTATTGTCAAATTGGTTTCCATATAACACCCAGTGCTCATCCCAAAAACTGCCCTCCTCAATACCCATCACCCACCCTCCTCTCCCTCCCACCCCCCATCAACCCTCAGTGTATTCTCAGTTTTGGAGTCTCTTATGGTTTGGCTCTCTCCCTCTCTAACTTTTCTTTTCCTTCCCCTCTCCCATGGTCTTCTGTTAAGCTTCTCAGGATTCACATAAGAGTGAAAACATATGGTATCTTTCTCTGTATGACTTATTTCACTTAACATGACACTCTCCATTTCCATCCACATTGCTACAAAGGGCCATATTTCATTCTTTCTCACTCGCAAGTAGTATTCCATTGTGTATATAAACCACAATTTTTTTTTATCCATTCATCACTTGCTGAACATTTAGGCTCTTTCCATAATTTGGCTATTGTTGAAAGTGCTGCTATAAACATTGGGGTACAAGTGTCCCTATGCATCAGCATGCCTGTATCCCTTGGGTAAATTCCTAGCAGTGCTATTGTTGGGTCATAGGGTAGATCTGTTTTTAATTTTTTGAGGAACCTCCACCCTGTTTTCCAGAGGGGCTGCACCAGTTTGCATTCCCACCAATGGTGTAAGAGAGTTCCTGTTTCTCCACATCCTCTCCAGCATCTATAGTCTCCTGATTTGTTCATTTTGGCCACTCTGACTGGTATGAGGTGATATCTCAGTGTGGTTTTGATTTGTACTTCCCTGATGAGGAGCGATGTTGAAATAGCTTTAGTAGTATTGAGCATCTTTTCGTGTGCCTGTTGGTTTTGATTTATATTTCCCTGATAAGGAGCGATGTTGAGATAGCTTTGGGTAGTATTGAGCATCTTTTCATGTGCCTGTTGGCCATCCGGATGTCTTCTTTAGAGAAGTGACTATTCATGTTTTCTGCCCATTTCTTCCCTGGATTATTTATTTTTTGGGTGTGGAGTTTGGTGAGTTCTTTATAGATTTTGAATACTAGCCCTTTGTCTGATATGTCATTTGCAAATATCTTTTCCCATCCCGTTGGTTGCCTTTTAGTTTTGTTGGTTGTTTCCTTTGCTGTGCAGAAGCTTTTTATCTTCATAAGGTCCCAGTAGTTCATTTTTGCTTTTAATTCGCTTGCCTTTGGGGATGTGTCAAGTAAGAAATTGCTATGGCTGAGGTCAGAGAGGTCTTTTCCTGCTTTCTCCTCTAGGGTTTTGATGGTTTCCTGTCTCACATTCAGGTCCTTTGTCCATTTTGAGTTTATTTTTGTAAAAGGTGTGAGAAAATGGTCTAGTTTCATCCTTCTGCATATTGCTGTCCAGTTCTCCCAGCACCATTTGTTAAAGGGACTGTCTTTTTTCCATTGTATATTCTTTCCTGCTTTGTCAAAGATTAGTTGGACATACTTTTGTGGGTCTAGTTCTGGGGTTTCTATTCTATTCCATTGGTCTATGTGTCTGTTTTTGTGCCAATACCATGCTGTCTTGATGATGACAGCTTTGTAGTAGAGGCTAAAGTCTGGGATTGTGATGCCTCCCTCTTTGGTCTTCTTCAATATTACTTTGGCTATTCGGGGCCTTTTGTGGTTCCATACAAATTTTAGGGTTACTTGTTCTAGCTTTGAGAAGAATGCTGGTGCAATTTTGATTGGAATTGCATTGAATGTGCTTTGGGTAGTATTGACATTTTGACAATATGTATTCTTCCAATCCATGAGCACGGAATGTTTTTCCATTTCTTTGTATCTTCTTCAATTTCCTTCATAAGCTTTCTATAGTTTTCAGCATACAGATCTTTTACATCTTTGGTTAGGTTTATTCCTAGGTATTTTATGCTTCTTTGTGGAGTTGTGAATGGAATCAGTTTCTTTATTTGTCTTTCTGTTACTTAATTATTAGTGTATAAGAATGCAACTGATTTCTGTAGATTGATTTTGTATCCTGCGACTTTGCTGAATTCATGTATTAGTTCTATCAGACTTTTGGTGGAGTCCGTTGGGTTTTCCATGTATAGTATCATGTCATCTGCAAAAAGTGAAAGCTTAACTTCCTCTTTGCCAATTTTGATGCCTTTGATTTCCTTTTGTTGTCTGATTGCTGATGCTAGCACTTCCAACACTATGTTAAACAACAGCGGTGAGAGTGGACATCCCTGTCGTGTTCCTGATCTCAGGGAAAAAGCTCTCAGTTTTTCCCCATTGAGGGTGATATTAGTTGTGGGCTTATCATAAATAGCTTTTATGATGTTTAAGTATGTTCCTTCTATCCCGACTCTCTTGAAGGTTTTTATTAAGAAAGGATGCTGAATTTTGTCAAATGCTTTTTGTGCATCGATTGACAGGATCTTATGGTTCTTATCTTTTATTAATGTGATGTATCACATTGATTGATTTGCAAATGTTGAACCAGCCCTGCAGCCCAGGAATGAATCCCACTTGATCATGGTGAATAATTATTTTTATATGCTGTTGAATGTGATTTGCTAGTATCTTATTGAGAATTTTTGCATCCATATTCATCAGGGATATTGGCCTGTAGTTCTCTTTTTTTGCTGGGTCTCTGTCTGGTTTGGGCATCAAAGTAATGCTGGCTTCATAGAATGAGTCTGGAAGTTTTCTTTCCCTTTCTATTTTTTGGAACAGCTTGAGAAGGATAGGTATTATCTCTGCTTTAAATGTCTGGTAGAATTCCCCGGGGAAGCCATCTGGTCCAGGACTCTTATTTGTTGGGAGATTTGATAACTGATTCAATTTATTCACTGTTTATGGGTCTGTTCAAGTTTTATATTTCTTCCTGTTTGAGTTTTGGAAGTGTGTGGATGCTTAGGAATTTTTCTATTTCTTCCAGGTTGTCCAGTTTGTTGGCATATGATTTTCATAGTATTCCTTGATAATTGCTTGTATTTCTGAGGGATTGGTTGTAATAATTCCATT
Source organism: Leopardus geoffroyi (assembly GCF_018350155.1). Lineage (NCBI taxonomy): Eukaryota > Metazoa > Chordata > Mammalia > Carnivora > Felidae > Leopardus > Leopardus geoffroyi. Next base: position 126,124,526 of record NC_059326.1, read on the forward strand.
TTCATTCATGATTTTATCTATTTGGGTCATCTCCCTTTTCTTTTTGAGAAGCCTGGCTAGACGTTTATCAATTTTGTTTATTTTTTCAAAAAACCAACTCTTGGTTTCGTTGATCTGCTCTACATTTTTTTTTTTAGATTCTATATTGTTTATTTCTGCTCTGCTCTTTATTATTTCTCTTCCTATGCTGGGTTTGGGGTGTCTTTGCTGTTCTGCTTCTATTTCCTTTAGGTGTGCTGTTAGATTTTGTATTTGGGATTTTTCTTGTTTCTTGAGATAGGCCTGGATTGCAATGTATTTTCCTCTCAGGGCTGCCTTCTCTGTATTCCCAAAGCGTTTGGATTTTTGTCTTTTCATTCTCATTTGTTTCCATGTCAGACTAGTGTGTACCTTATCTTCCCCTCTCCCAGGGGCAGGACTCACTGTGGAGTGGTGTGGCCTCTGTCTGGGCCACTTGCACACTGCCAGGCTTGTGGTGGTGCTTTGATGGGATCTGGCATATTAGGCAGGGTGAATCCAGATCCGCAAGGTGCACAGGGGCAGGAGGGGAAGGCTTATCTTGCTTTGCAGTGGGTGGTCCCCTGTGGGAGGGGCCCTGCAGCACTGGGAGGGAGGCAGACCATTGGAGTGATGGATCCACAGAAGCACAGCTTTGGGCGTTTGTATGGTTGCAAGCATATTTGGTGATGGGAACTGATTCCCTTTGGAATTTTGGCTGGGGGATGGGAGAGGGAGATGGAACTTCCCAGTGCCTTTGTTCCCCTCGCCAAGCTGAGCTCTGTTCTGGGGCTCAACAACTCTCCCTCCCTGCGTCCTCTCGCCCTCCCCTCTCTGCTCTCCGAGAGCAGAGCTGTTGTTTTAACATTCCAGATGTTAACTCCCACTGGCTGTCAGAACTCACGGAGTCTGGTCCCTCCGCTTTTGTAAGCCTGACTTCGGGGGCTCTGCCTTGCCCGCGGGCTGCCCCTCCCCTGCCCAGGCTCTGTCCTGCCAGTCCCTGTAGCATGCACCGCCTCTCCGCCCTTTCTACCCTCTTCCCTGGGCCTCTTGTCTATGCTTGGTTCTGGAGAGTCTGTTGTACTAGGCTTCTGGCAGTTTTCTGGGTTATTTAGGCAGATGTGTGTCAAATGTAAGTAATCAGCAGGAGGAGGTAAGCCCAGCGTCCTCCTATGCCATCATCTTCCCTGGACTTATGACAAGTTTACTCTTAATCTCCTCACCTATTTCACCCATCCCCCTACCCATCTCCCCTCTGATAACCAATAGTTTGTTTTCTATAGCTAAAAGTCTGTTTCTTGGTTTCTCTCCATTTTTTCTCATTTCTTTCTTAAATTCCACATATAAGTGAAATCTTATGGTATTCATCTTTCTCTGACTGACTTGTTTCAGTTAGCATTATACTCATTTCATCCATGTTGTTCCAACTGGTAAGATTTCGTTCTTTTTTTAAGGCTGAATAATATTTCATGTATATATGCATATATATAAATATGTATGCCAGATCTTTATTTATTCATCAATCAATGGATACTTGGGCTTTTACCGCATCTTGGCTATTGTAAATAATGCTGCTATAAACATGGGCATGTATCACTCTGAATTTGTATTTTTGTATATTTTGGGTAAGGATCCAGTAGTGTAATTACTGGATCATGGAATAATTCTCATTTTGACTTTTTGATAACCCTCCATACTCTTTTCCAGAGTGGCTGTACCAGTTTGCATTCTCAACAACAGTGACAAAGAGTTTTTCTCCGCATCCTCCTTTTTTTTTGTTTTTGATTTTAGCCATTCTGACAAGTGTGAGGTGTTGTATCTTATTGTTGTTTTGATTTGCATTTCCCTGATGACCAGTGATGTTGAGCTTTTCATGTGTCTCTTGGCCATCTGGATATGTTCTTTGGAGAAATTTCTGCTCATGTCTTCTGCCCATTTTTTATTTGGATCATTTGGTTTTTTTGGGGGGGTTGTTACATCATTTCTTTATATATTTTTGATACTAACCCTTTATCAGATATGTCGTTTGCAAATATCTTCTCCCACTCAGTAGTTTGCCTCTTAATTTCCTTTGTTGTGCATTAGCTTTTTATTTTGGTGTAGTCCCAATCATTTATTTTTGCTTTTGTTTCCCTTGCCTTAGGAACCATATCTAGAAAAATGTTGCTATGACTCGTATCAAAGAAATTACTGCCTATGCTCTCTTCTAGGATTTTTATGGTTTCAGGTCTCAAATTTAGGTCTTTAATCCATTTGTGTGTGTGTGTGTAGTGAAAAAAAGTGGTCCAGTTTCATTCTTTTGCCTGTTGCTGTCTAGTTTTCTGAACACCATTTGTTGAAGTTTTCTGAACACCGTTTGTTCCTATTGTATATTCATTTCTCCTGTTCAGAAGATTAAGTGACCATATAAATGTGAATTTGTTTCTGGGTTTTCTACTGTGTTTTATTGATCTATATGTCTTTTTTTGGTGCCAGTACCATACTGTTTTGATTACCACAGCTTTGTAATATAACTCAAAGTCTGGAATAGTGATACCACCACTTTTGTTTTTCTTGGTCAATATTGTTTTGGCTATTTGGGGTCTTTTGTAGTTGCATACAAATTTTTAGATTGTTCTAGTTCTGTGAAAAAATTCCGCTGCTATTTTGATAGGGATTGTGTTAAATCTATAGATTGTTTTGGGTAGTATGGACTTTTTAACAAGATTTGTTCTTTCAACCTGTGAGCATGGAATTTCTTTTCATTTGTGTTGTCCTCAATTTCTTTCATCAGTGTTTTCTAATTTTCAAAAGATAGGACTTTGATCTTTTTGGTTAAGTTTATTCCTAGGTGTTTTATTATTTTTGGTGCACACGTAAATAGGATATTTTTCTTAAGTTATATTGGTTTTAAAAAAATTTCTTTGAAGAAGTCTTCCTTTGTCAAGGCCTTCTCATTTACAGGGGCCATTTCATTGTTTATTTTTCATACATTTCAGGAGCATAAGGAAGTGGGTCCACATCAGATCAACATTGGTTCTGATCTCCAACAGCTATTAGTTCTTTGACCCTGACCTCTATCAGCTCTATGACTGATGTCAGCTCTATGACTCACAGCCTTTTCATGATTCCATGTAAGTCCCCATAGAGGGGATTTAGGATGAAATCCTTAATTTTTTTTCATCGCTTTTCATGATTTTCCAGACATAATACTTTGTAAAGACTCAATCTCCATTTTATGAGTGCCTTTAAAATATTGTTTGTAAACATGTATGATTATATGTGTAGATTACATAAGTAGAGAGCTATGAGTCAGAGCATGTGGATCCATTTGTAAATGTTCAGTTCTGTAAACTATGGAAGATGATGGCTTGCCCAAACATAAGTTGGGGAGTGAGGTTTTGCTTAGGGTAAAGAGTAACCTGTAGTAATCAATAAAAACCATCTGTCAAGGCATAAGACCTCATTCATAAAAGAATAAAGTCTTCAAATAAACCACTGTAGGAAGGAATGGCCTCAGGGACCACTTTGACTTTGGAATACCATCTGGCACATGCCTCTCCCTCCAGCTTGTCTGACTTTAAGACGCTTGACACTACTAAGAGGGACTCTGCCCAAACCTCAAAAGGGCACATGCTCTTTTATTCTTCATTTCAATTTACTTTATTTTTATTTGTAGTTTTTTGCATAATGGGTAAAGCAGAGAGGACAGAAGAAATATACAATATTTTTAAAAGTTTAAAATTATTCAAAAATATTTACACAAAATATATATTTTTTTAAGTTTCCTTTCCTTTTCTCCTTTTATTCTTGGTCCGTTATTGATCTTGATCTCACCAGAACAGGAGTCAATTACAAAGACAGTGGTAAGGACCTTAATTTGGTCATTTGTATTCTAATCCAACAGACATCTTGCCTTTTTTTAAAATTCAGTTTTCTAATCTATAAAATGAGTATAATCACACTTGGATGTTGTGGGATCTCCTGTGACAGGGCATATTTAAGGTCCCAGCCCAGGGCCTGGCACCTGGTCAGTGCTTACACGTGTTAGCTATGCCCCTGGTTACTGTTAGTCTCAGACCCCAAGTGCACCACTCACAACGACATTGCACATCTACTTCTTTCGGGTGTGGCAGTGCTGGTGTATGGTTTCATCTTTGGGCTTCAGAGCTTTTCTATCCCATCCAACCAGCTTTTCATATATTTATTCACAGCATGTTAGAATCCTAGTGGTGGATTCACTAAGGGAATTCTCCATCTGGTTCTCTCAGGACTTTGATTTATGTGCTTCAGATTCATAGAAAAACATCATTCTTGATCTAAGTGTTCTTTTGCTTTCCATCTTTCCTTGAATTGTATGATCCATTTAGGAAAGTCTATTTGCTATGATAACATCTGTTTGACTTTACATAGTTCTCAATGATACCACATGATTCACTCTGTATAAACAGTTACCCTTATTAGTCACCATAGAATAGGTTATCTGTTTGACATCAGAGCCCCAAGTACCACTCCTAGAATGGGTTTCAAATGCAGCCGACATTCTTCCATCCCAGGCCTTAGATATCACAGCTTAAGGTTTGCCCACCTTACTAATCTTAACTTCCCCTCTTTACTGCCTCTACTCTAGGCATTTTTTTTTGAAAGAGTAAGCCTTCTCTAAGCAGCTTTATATTCTTATTCCAGTTTCTCTTTTCCATTCTTCACGCAACCCTGACTTCTCCCGTAGTTACACTTTTGTCCACATTATCCACTATAGTCAAGCATGTGCAAACACTGTAACTTTCTGCGAGGATGAAAATACACATATGTATGTGTATATGTGTGCATATGCAGATATACTTTCCAATATGACAGTCACTATGTGCGGCTATTGATTATTTGGAACATAGCTAGTGAAACCAAAGGGATGTGTTTTTAATTGTAGTCAGTTCCAGTTTAGTAACCGTATGTGGCTGGTGGTTATTGTATTGGACATTGCAGCTCTACTATGCAAGAGATGACTGTAGGATATGACTAAATCCAGCAAGGAACTCCCACAGGTCTATGTGACCTAGGTGCCTTCCGTCAGATGGAGAACTGCCCTATCATTTTGTCCTTTGGAGGAGAGAGTTGAAGGTTAAAAGTAGCCAACTTTGTCTCTTAGATATCTCTTCTTTTTTATTTTTTTCTCTCATTAGGCTGGTTAAGAGTTGTTATTTAGTGTATTCTGCTTGGAACCTAGATTCATGCAGTACCTAAAACATTCACAACAGTCTCAAAAGATAGTTACTATCCACATTTTTTTTTTTTATTTTTATATTTTTTTTTCAACGTTTATTTATTTTTGGGACAGAGAGAGACAGAGCATGAACGGGGAAGGGGCAGAGAGAGAGGGAGACACAGAATCGGAAACAGGCTCCAGGCTCTGAGCCATCAGCCCAGAGCCTGATGCGGGGCTCGAACTCACAGACAGCGAGATCGTGACCTGGCTGAAGTCGGACGCTTAACCGACTGCGCCACCCAGGCGCCCCTCTATCCACATTTTATAGACAAGGCTCAGAAGAATACAGTAACTTGCTTGACACTGCGAAGTTCATAAGCTACAGACTTGGGATTTAAATAAAGGTCTGCCATAAAGAAATCCTTTTTTCTCATGTCTCCACTCTCCAACCTGTAACTCACATCCAACCTCAAGATTATTTTCTTGCACCTTAAAAGATTGCACAAGATTATATCACTACACCTTAAAAACACTGCCTGATACTCAACAATCCTGACGTCTTGGTCTGATTGTACATGGTTTATTTCACAGCTTTTCCTCCATATTGCTTTTTGAGGTGTGTTCTCCTCTTATATTGTTCCTTAAAAGACTACTTTCTACTCAGTTCTCATGGTTTTATTTCCCTGTACCCCCATCCTCCTGGCATTGTATGTGTTAAACTACTGTGGGTCATACTGCATTTCCTTACCATGTTTCCTTTATGACTAAGCAATGCACAGCTGAGCTTTCAATGGACCACAGATTCCTATCTCAGTTTCCCAAGTCCATATTTATACTTGAACACTGACCATTTCAGTTTGCTTTATTGTCTCTTCCTGAAACCACTACCTACTTAAGGAGTCGAGATGTTCTTTCAAAAGGCCAAGTCTTTTTTTTTTCTTGTCATCTCTTTGCAAGAGGCTTATAAAAAATCCAGTGGATACACACACTCAGCTCATCCTTCCAATTCACTGATGTGTTATTCTTTCCCACTTTGCTTGTGAAGGAACATAGGACTAAAATGATTTATTTGATTTACAGCAAACATATCAGGAAATCAGAAAGGAGCCCAAAAATAGAAGCTGCTCAATGCGCAGCTTAAAGTTAAGGCACAATTCCCAAAAGTAGTAGTAGAGCCTCATCCCTTCACTAAAAAAAAAAAAAAAAAAATCAAGCTCATTTATTTCCAAGCAGTGCTAGGAAATGAAAACAGTCAGAACTGCAAGTACTATTTCAGACCACACACCCAGGATCCCTTTCCTAGTGACCTGGCACTGGAAGTTTCTTATCTCCTTAAGCACACAGTCTGCTAAGGGCAGTGATGTAGGGTTAGCAACCGCAGTGGGACTCCTTTCTCTTAAATGTGGCTGGATTTCTGAAAATATTCTGCCAGCTGCATAAAAACAGTATCTTTAAGCATATTGTTCTGGGGTCCCAGCAACGTGAGCAGTACATAATGGCTGGTAAATGTGTGCCGGAAAAAGGACTGGGAAAGGTTTAGTTTAAGCCGATTCACTTCGGGGACTACTGAGAGGTCTCTGTCAGCAGTTATTTCCAAACGCTGCATCCTTGGTAAGACCTGAGTTATCTTCCTGAGTCAAAGAGTACTTTAGAGTACAGGAAGTCAACAGCATTGTTTTCTAAGCTTTCTTCATTGTTTGCGTAAAGCTGACTTCCAATATGCTACATATTTTAAATGGAACTTCCTCTTAAATCTTCATTGGATGCAAATTAAGTGGATTCTCTCAAGTTTTCACTGGATTTCATTGAAGTGGATTCCCTGTTCTTTTTCATCACCAGCAGCTATCACTGAGTGGAAAAACATGGTCCATTTTTTAAAGACGACAAAAGCCATGTGATATCAATGTAGATCCAAGACTTTTTCAAAGAATAACACATCACTACTCATGAAGAAAACTTAGAAGGACACAAAAAGGCATTGGTATGTCCAGCATTAATATCCAGGTCAGCTAGTCTGAAAAAGAGACCAAGTGTGTCAATGTTGGGAACAAACAGCATGTGAAGGCTTTTTAAAATAATGTGAATAAAGATATGAACAAAGAGAGATGTCTGACTGCCTCAGTTGGTAGAGCATGCAACTCTTTTTAAACATTTCTTTTAACATTTATTTATTTTTGAGAGACAGAGAGAGAGCATGAGTGGGGAAGGGGCAGAGAGAGAAGGAGACACAGAATCTGAAGCAGGCTCCAGGCTCCGAGCTGTCAGCACAGAGCCTGACGCGGGGCTCAAACTCACGAACTGAGAGATCATAACCTGAGACAAAGTCGGACGCTCAACCAACTGAGCCACCCAGGCACCCAGAGAGCATGCAACTCTTGATGGCAGAGTTCTGAGTTCAAGTCCTTCACTGGGCATAGGACTAATTAAAAAAAAAAAAAGATATGAATAAAGATGATAGTTTCTTAGGGCTGTCATAACAAACTACTATAAACCAAGTTTCTTAAAATAATGTACATGTGTTCCATCACAGTTCTGGAGGCCAGAAGTCTGAAATCAAGGTGTGAGGAGTTCTAGGGCAGAGTCTGTTGACTCCTCTGCCCCAGCTTCTGGTGGTTACCAGCAATCCTTAGCATTCTTTATCATGTAACTACCTTACACCAATCTCTCTGCTTCACTGTAATTTCAAATATCATGCCAATTCACAGTGACACTCATCACATGGCCTTCTTCCTTGTGTGTTTCTGCCTTTCCATGGCCTTTTAAGAACACATCATTTGGATTTAGGGCCCACTCTAATTAATATACTATGACCTCAATGTAGTTAGTAACTAATTACATCTGAAGAGACCCTTTTCCCAAATAAGGTCCTGTTCTGAAGTTGCAGACAGACATGAATTTTGGAACATGCTGTTGAATCAGCACAACCCTTTTAAGAATTACCACTCTTCCCTTACCTCAGAGTTCTATGTAGAGACTCAAGGCATGATGAAGAGTAGTTGGATTGGGACTCTGGAGGCCAGGTCAGTGCTCTGACCTTGGGCTTGACTGCAATTCAGTCATGATTTGGAGCTTGCCAGCCGCATCCATGTTTTCCTCAGAGTCTGGAATATCACTTGACTGACATTTTAGTGTCTCCCTATTAAGTAACAACTTCTTAGGTATTAAAAATAATTCCCTTTGATGGACACACTTATCAGATCACATAGGTTCTACTGTATTTTAAAAGAACACTCTCCCTCTCTCTTTTATAGGGACCCATTATATATATTTACACCCTAACATCATGGGCTCTTGAGGAACCATAGATAGTTTAGCTCATCTGCTCTTTTATTTTCCTTCCTCTTTTTTTTTTCTCTCTGCCTGATTTTTGTTTCTTTATCTTTTTGGAGCTTTCTTACAAAAGAATCAGCAAAAGAACGAACAGTGGACTCTTGTCTACTAACTATATTGCTGCTTTTCTATTATTTGGAAAAGGTATGGCCCAGAGGAATGCTTTTAGCTATAGATGTTTTTTCTTGTCCTATTTCCACAGAAAATTGAATTAATCTTTTAAATTGATGTCGTATAGAATTGAAAATTCACCTTTACTCTGTGAAGGCTGAGTTTAAGATAATAAAATTAAGAAAATTTTTTTTTCTTCATGTTAGAATTTTCCAAATCCCTTAAGCCTAATTTCCATTTCTGTGAATATTAAAAAAAAAGGTGAAAATACACCAAATAATAATAGAAACTTTTATTCATTTTTCTACTCTAGTCTAGTCAAATTCCAGTGGCTCATATGTGCTTGACCCAAGACTCACTTTCTCTCATGTATTCTTGAATTGACACTACTGAGTGTCCCTTAAAGAGGAAAAAGGCAAGCAAGATTTGACACTGTTTTTTTGAGGTTTTCTTTTTTTCTGTTTGTTTGCTTTTAGAGAGAAAGCATGCAAGGGGAGAGTGTCAGAGGGAGGGAGGGAGGGAGGGAGAGAGAGAGAGAGAGAGAGAGAGAATGAATCTTAAGCAGGCTCCATGCTCAGCAAGCCAATGCAGGGCTCCATCCCAGGACCCTGGGATGATGACCTAAGTCAAAATCAAGAGTCTGACACTCAACCAACTGAGCCATCCAGGAGCCCCTGCTTGATTTTTTTTTTTTTTAAGCTTGAAGCTAAAGAGCTGCTGACAACACAGAAGGCACAGAGGAAGACTACCAAGGATCCACATGGTTACTGTCAGTCTTGGTCTACCTTTTAAAGACTTAGAGTCAGGTGATGTCAGTTGAAAGCTCAAAGCAAAATTGAGTTAGCCATCTGGAATTTGTCATTTGACTTTATGATCAGCCTGTCACTTTCTAGATAGCTGAAAAACAGTCCCCCAGTTAATTTACTTTATATTAGGACAGAATCTAGAAGGAAAAAAGAGTAAAAGAAAAAATTTTGTATACACACACACACACACATATAACATATTTATACTCACCTATATCTTTACACTTACATTTACTTTTCTCCCAAGTAGGGGAATGGAGACACTACCTAGGTAAGAGGGAATTTTAACCAAGTAAATTAAAAGCTTTTAAATCATTTTAGGGTCACAGTTCTCAATAGATTTTAATATTTGTAATACTATATTCAAGTAAGGACAGGTGAATTGAATTTATAATTAAATCTTACCCTCTCTTACAGGTTTTCTTCTGTTTGTTGTTGTTGTTGTTGTTTTCCCGCTATTTCTAAAAAAGAAAAAAAATGGAGTTTAGGGACCATTCCAACTCTGAGAGAACTGAGCTAAGGATACATCTTACATAGATAATTTCATGGATCTTTACAAATTCACTGGTGTCTCTGAGAATAATAAGTTCTAATTTTCCTCCCGGGCTTCTTCCTTCCTTGCTTCAAATACCTTAATAAGTGATGGAGCCCAATGTGCAAAATACGCAATAGCATCAACAAAATGCACAGAGAGGGTGGAAGGGTTTTTCTACCAACATGAACGTGGAAGTGGTAGTGCTGTTCAAGTATTAAAATCAACAATTGGGACAAAACCACGAGGAGGAACTGGCCAAGGTAAATTTCAACTAAATTTGTATCAGAAGGTCTTTCCTTTAGTGGCAAATTTCCCCAAATGAACTTAAAACAAACAAACAAACAAACAAACAAACAAACAACAACCCACTGACAGAACCCTATGAAAGAGACAGAGGGACCAAAATATAAAGGAAGCCTATCTTACCCTCTGAAGAATTGGCAATGCAGATACCTTTAATAACCCTAGCTTATATATATGATAAAAGAAAACAGGAGAGCTGGTTAAATATTTATTTTGTTATTCTAAAGGGCCTTATGTGGTGCTTAAAATAGAATTAACATTAAAAAAATACTTTCTCCTTGTGCTGCAGAAATAGACCACAGATCTTCTTTCCTCCCACACATGTTGGTGATCTGGTACCTTCTACTTGGATCTAAGGAATCTTAAACAATAAATTGGTTTAGTACTGTTAGTGAAACTTCTTCTGTTTGTTCCTCTTAAAATTTTACTACCCTAAGAATGGACTTGGACATCAGCTATCAAGTTTCCTTCAAGATAAAGTGGCAGTTAGTACATAATGGCTTAAGTAATTCTCAACACTGGATGGTGTAAAGCCAGCTAAAACTCTTCCTAGTACACATAACTGTTTGCATTAATCAGAGTTTATCTAGAGACCCAGACGACTATTGTGTAGAATTCTGAAGCTCACTAACATTTGAGTTAGCTAAAGTTGTTTAGAAATAATCCATATCAGTATTTTTCAACCTCGGCCCTTTAGATGTTGGATTTTGTAATTCTTTGTTGGAAAAGGGGTGCCGGCCTGTGCATTGGATAATGTTTAGCAGCTTCCCTGACCTTTGCTAAATGGATGCCATTTGCACTGCCTCTGCCCCATGCTGAGACAACCAAAAATATCTCCAGGCATTGCCAAATGTCCCCTTAGGGACAAAATTCAGGCCTCATTGAGAGCCATTGTTTTAAATTGTAGCAGAAAGACAAAATAATTCACCCTGACATCCCATTGTTCTTTTCCTCTTAAATGTATTCACAGTAGCTCCTGAACACCCCCTTTTTCCCCTTTAATCTGTGAAAATGTGACAAATCTTTGCCAGTGGTGTTTTTACAGTCTTTATTTGGGGGATGAATCCTGTAGATTCTCACTGTCCCAACCTGGTCCATTGTCCATCCCAAGCTGCTCAGTCCTACTTTCTATTCCTAGGGAAGAAAAAAAAAACCTCTTTCAAACAGGGGCTTCTTCCTTCTGTACTTTCCTACTTCTTGGCCCTGTGCACATGGGCTACTTCCTTCTAATAACATAGACTTTACCCAAACCTAGGGTTTTTGGGTCCTGCAGCATCACAGCTGGAAGGGCTTCAATGACTACTTTGAAGGGATATTCCATAAATTTATGAGATTAAACTTGGGGGCACTAGGGAGGAGCTGAGAGAGACTTAAAGTCTCCCACTATGTGGGACATCCGAACTCAAACAAGACAATAGGACTCACTGTTAACGAACTAAAGGAGAAACAGTCTTTATTCTTTTTCAGACACGAAAAACCTCGAAAACAAAGACTAAATCATTATTTGCATTGTTAAACATGAGTAAAGTGCTTATAGTCTTCTTACTGAGCTAACTAGTCTGTTCCACATTGCAACTTCGACTCCGTATACACATCTAATACTATTGTAGAGCATAGGTTATGACAAAACATAAGAAAGTGATGACAGCTTTGGGGCACCTGGGTGGCTCAGTCAATTAAGCATCCGACTTTGGCTCAGGTCATGATCTCGTGACTCATGAATTTGAGCCCCACATCGGGCTCTGTGCTCACAGCTCAGAGTCTGGAGCCTGCTTTGGATTCTGTGTCTCCCTCTCTCTCTCTGCCCCTCCCCCACTCATGCTCTGTCATCAAAAATAAATAAATGTTTAAAAGTTTAAAAAACAAAAAGTGATGACAGCATATAATAATAATAATAATAATAATAATAATAACATAGATGTCATTTATGGTATATTTACTTTGTGCTAAAGGTACATATTTTTTATTTTTTACCTTTTGTTACAGTCAGTCCTTACTGCACCCCTATAAATTAGGCCCTATAACTTTACTTTTGCAGAAAGAAAACTCGGGCTTAGAAAGGACAAGGTCTCATATTTTGGGTGACATAGTAAGAATTCAGACTCAGTTGGTACTAACCTCAAAGCCATTATTCATAGTTAGACAGACAGACTGACTGTGATGCTACAGGATGCTACTCTCCGTTCCAGGAATTCCCTGAAGATAACACCTTGACATGAAAGTAGTCTCCCAAAGGCAGTCTACAAAAACAGGACACTCTTTCTTTGTTTGAGGAGATATTTATCATCATGTGATCCAATTAATATTTGCTGACTACCTTGCTTTGTGGAAGATGCACATTCATGAGTCCTGCTCCAGACCTAAAGATTCATAATTTCTGGAATGGGTGGGAGGCAGACCCAGGTATCTGCATTTTTAAAAAACACAAATTATTTGTATGCCCAGGAAAAGTTTTGAGCCGCTGACCTATGTTGTCAGCAGAATGTACTCCCTGGGATGGATACCTCTGTTTTTTTCCTCCAGACCCTCTCTGCCTGAGGAGAGAGGAGGTATGGGTTTTTAGGTGACAAATGCTCTGGTCCTAAATATCCCTTCTGTTCCTAGCTCTCTTGGTTTCTGCAGAGTCTATCTACATCTCTGTGAATATTTCCTTCCTTAAATTCTCTTCAGTTTCTCCACTTGAGGGTACCCTTTGGTCCCTGGCAGAACCCTGAGTGACACTGTGACAAACATGACTCAAACAGCTATATGAGCTGATACTCCTAAGTTGCCTCATCTGTTCTGGGAATAGTATACCTACCTTTCCAGGTGTCAGAAGAATTAAATGAGATAAATATATATATAAAGTGCTTAGTGTATGCCCACAGTAGACTTTGAGTTACTATTATTTCCTAACCCGTATTACAGCACACTGCCTCTATCTCATTTTTAGCATAATTAGATTGGCCTTCAAGGCATACCTTACTCACTTCAGGTCCTCTAGGATCCTTGGCCCTCTCTCATCCCCAGCCATCTACCCCATCTTCTCATCAGAGGACCCTCTGTTCATTTTGTCTTTCCTGGTTTGTTCAATCTTACTGTTACCTACAGCATTCACTGCAAGAACTTTCCTGCCAACTTTTATGTTGCCCAGGCCACATCCTTTCTGTCTGGCTGAGCACCAGACCTTCCCATTAACTCCAGATTGAGCCTTCTTTTCTCTACTGTCCAGTGCACAGGCATCTCCAGACTTATCCCTCAAAACTTAACCAAGCTAACTTTAAGCTTCATGGGAGTCTGCTGTTTTTCAGCTCCTATAGATAATCCATTCACTTCTTTAGCCCTTGTCATGCTTCTAAACAATAATCCCTGACCATCTAGAGCTTGAAGACTCCCATATCAGAGTAGCACTCTACATCTACCCTTAGGTCATTGCATCTGGTCAAGTATCCATGTGAAGGTGATGGATGGGCCCTTCTCAGCCTAGCAAAAACATAAAATTCATTCTTTAATTAAAAAAAAAGTGAGCCAGGGAGATTAAGTACGTCTGTTCACTTGAGCACCAAACATATGTCAGGCACTTTCCTAGGCACTGATAGATGGTTGTTTCTGTCCATTCTACATGCAAGAATACAGCTAAGAGATAAGTCAGTCTCCTTACTCAAGTATCTTTCATAACTCCCAAAGAATTAATCTGAATTTTTTAAGTTTATTCATTTATTTTGAGAGAAAGCAAGAACACAAGCAGGGAAGGGACAAAAGGAGAGGGAGAGAGAAAATCCCAATCAGACTCTGTGCTGTCAGCACAGAACCCGACTTGGGGCTGGCTTGATCTCACAAACTGTGAGATCATGACCTGAGTCAAAATCTAGAGTCTGACACTTAACCAACTGAGCTACTCAGGGGTACCTAATCTGTGAATTTTTGAAGAAGGTGCTTGAACCTGGGGAGAAAGAGTAAGCCCATATCCTACAATGGAATCACTACACATGTTCCTCAACATGCTTACAGCCAGTGAAGTTTTACATGTGGTTATGATACGGATAAGGTACTGTTGGTACCTGCCTAACCCATTCTGGTCTAACTGGAGTCCCATGTTTCAGTTACCATATGCTATCTGCACTGGAATACCTGCTTGCTGCCTCAGGGTAATTATTTCCTCAGTTTCTCACTTTGATTATGCCTTTATTTAAATATAGTCTTAAAGAGTCCAAATATTGGCCAATTGGAAATGCTACAGGCATTCTCCGGGGTTTTCTGGAAATGATGAATCTAGTTTTCTGGACTTCTCCACAGTATTCTCTAAGGCTTTAATTTTGCACTCTATGGCAGTTGTATTTTCTTTGGAAGGTCAGTATTATTCCATAGTCACCACTTCATTGGCTTTTTGGTCTGTATCCTATGCCTCTAGAAAGAGGGTTTATGATTTTTGTGGAGAAGAGTCCCTTATGCTTAGGGTCTGAACTGAGTTTCCATTTGTGAGATATGAGAGTCATCCTAGAGTACGCCAAGCACCAATAGCTTAAGATGCAAACATTTAATCCCTTCAAGTCCTATACATTGAAGATTATCCATACATGGAATTTACAAAAGAAAAGAATAGCTCGCCCAAAATGTCCAAAATGAAGCCTGTGTTGAAAACTGCTAGAACTCCATATTTCGCAGACGGATTTTCATATGAAAAAACTGAAGCCTGAAAGTTTAAGTGATTGACACAAGGCTCTAATAATCCAAACACTTTTTACATTTTTTTCTTTGGAATTTGTTCTATAGTTTTTTTTAGAGGATGGGGTAAAATAGATATTTATCTTTTTAATTGTCTTTATCCTCTTTTTGAAAATATGCACACATACCCCACCCAGTGCACATGAAAGGATGAGATGGATGCAAACCAACATTTATCTGAGACAATGAAGAAAATAAACCTAGAGGTGAAAAATATATTAATACTCCACATCAAACAATCCACAAGCTAGATGAACCATGTATGGGAAACCCACTACAGGAATATGAAGGAATATCAGAGGGCAAAAGAAATAATATACCCAGCTTAGATAAATTCACTTTGATCCTAGGAATCTAGATCTATAGAGTTTTAACAAACCCCAATCCTACTAAACTTCTGCTATCTGCTTAAACTCTTGATATCTGTGTAGATTTTAACAAGATAGAGTAAAATACTAGAAGTTAAGTTAGCTATTCTAAGCTGTAGATTTTAGTTATACTTTTAGGAAGGTAGAGCACCCCCTCATTCCCAAGGAGAAGCAGAGCAATAAGAATGATTGTTTTTTTGAACCATAGAACAAAAACTTCGTGAGAACCATCTATTTCCAGATTCCCATAAGTTGTTATCTTCTACTTTAGATGGAGAACTGAACATCATCACCAGGGCATCTTCAAATATTTGAAGGCAATCTGTGCCCATCTTTCCTGATTGCATCCAAAGCTAAACCCAGTTAAACTACAACCATAAAGAGCTTGGACAATGTGCTCCAAATTGAATTTATTGTCTGTACCGCCTAGTGAAAACCTACTTAGTTGTCCTCCTAAATCACAATAATGTTCTTTCCTCTCACTGTTATCTGAGTCTCACTGTTATACTCTACTGGAGAATCAAAATATCTGTACTATTACAGTAATGTCCTAAGTAGTCCTTCAGAAAGCATGGTCACAGTGTGGCCTATCTACCACACCACTCACCACCCACCCAAACGTGATATCTTTCTATAAAAACAAATGTAATCAGTCACTCTGCTGCTGAAAATCTTGAATAGCCATTTTATAGTATGGCTTACCTGTCTTCATAATCTCATTTCCACATCACTTTTAAGCCCCATATCTCCCCAACCATCTTCTTTCCCCCATCAGATTCTTTCTATGACCCACAGACACAATTTCACAGTCTAGTCATGCTGAACATCTCCTATTCTCCAAATCACTGAGTGTTTCCTAACTATTTGACTTTATGTACTTTCTCTTTGCTCTGCCTAAAATATCCGTTCCCCTGTTGACATTTTGACAGATTGTTATTCATCCTTCATGTCCCAGCTCAAATATCATCTCTCCCTGGGGCCTTCCGTATCTTTGGTTCACTTCACAGTGGTGATTCAATTCCTATGGAAACCCTCTGCCAAATCCTGATAACCAAGCTACTGGTTCCTCCTCTTTCTGTAACTGCAACTTTGTTTACATCTGTTTTTCATACCGTTATTACTATCTGACTAGTTTCCTAAGTCTGTGCCTGTGTTCTCTTTGAGACTGACAGTTCCCAGAAGACCGTGATAATATCTTAGGTCCCAAAGCCAGCATAGAACCTAGTGCTTCACAGCTGGTGACACTCGTTAAATGTATGCTCAAGGCATGTGTGAATATCTTGTGTGTCTCCGGAGTTCAAACCAGGGAGCAAGAGGTAAAAATAACATGGAAAAGATTTTCCAAAGATTCCTATAAAAGGAAACTCAAGAGATAAAATTTTCGTATTTGTCAGCAGAAGGGATTCAGCCCACAGATAGGAGTTGCACTGGCTAACCTGTGAGCTCCTTGAGTTCAAGGACTGCATCTATTCACCTTTATATTTCCACAGAAATTACCACTTTAGCACATATATATGGGCACTGAAAAAAATGTTCAAAGGGTGAATCAATGCTCTTGCATCTATGATATTTAATGACTTTAGGTATCATAATCAAGAATATGTGGAAAAAAGTGTTGTGATTCAAATATATTATCTTGGTTAGAGTGTTTATTTCTATAGATTAAAATGGTTAGTTGAAAATACCCTTGGATTCAGACATGATTCTTTTACCTTAATATTAATTGTGACTTCAAACTATTTCATCACAGTTTTATGCACAAATTGGCCATTGAAACTATTTCACATTATTTAGCCCTTTTTTCTTTTGAAATAGCTTTTGATTGACCTCACTAAAATAGCTGCATGTATAAGGAAATGATGAACTCTCAAGGGAGAGGAGTTAAATAGAAAAAAAAAAATCTTTGTAGTTAACAGAGATATCCATAGGGTGTTAGAAGTGTGAGAGTCTGCTGATGATGAAGCATGAACTTGCATGTAAATGCAGCTGGCAGGCTAGAGAAGTTAGACCAGCATCAGAAATGGGGTGTCTCAAGTGTTCTGGATGAGGGCAATAGTGAGTTTTTGGAAAGGACAATTTGTTGGTACAGTTACACACAGCCATAAAATGATCTCCAGGTAAATTTTGAGTATGCGGTGCTCCATTGCTTACAGAAGCTGTGTACTGTCGGGAAAAGGCAAGTGGCACAGAATTAGGGATTGATCAGGTAATCCTATCAATGTAGCTGTCAATAGCTAGACACTGTGGAAGTCATCATATTGTTTAGCCAAGTAACTTTTTGCTTCGTGTTATCACCTAATTCCTCTAACTGACCATTTTACTGAAAAATCACCATAATAGGAATTAAGGAATTATGTATTATGAGCGGCATTAATTCTTCAGCAGGCTTCTACCTAGCGGTCAATAAAACAAATGCTTGAATCAAAATAACTCTTCCTCATGTCTTTCAAGTACTTAAGAAATGTATGAGAACAGGACGAGTTCTTTCTTTTTAGCAGCAATGTTTATTTTATGTTTATTTATTTTTGAGAGAGCGAGAGAGAGAGAGAGAGAGAGAGAGAGAGAGACTGCGAGTGGAGGAGGGGCAGAGACAGAGACACAGAATCCGAAGCAGGCTCCAGGCTCTGAGCTGTAGCACAGAGCCCATGAGGGGGCTTAAACTCACAACCGTGAGGTCATGACCTGAGCCTAAATCAGACACTTAACCCACTGAGCCACCCAGGCACCCCTTAGCAGCAATGTTTAATACAAAACTGCAGCAAAGCATGGGGTGTCTGGGTGGCTTGGTCGGTTAAGGTCCGACTTCAGCTCAGGTCATGATCTCATGGTCTGTGAGTTCGAGCCCCGCGTTGGTCTCTGTGCTGACAGCTCAGAGCCTGGAGCCTGTTTCGGATTCTGTGTCTCCCTCTCTCTCTGCCCCTCCCCTGTTCATGCTTTGTCTCTCTCTCTGTCTCAAAAATAAATAAACATTAAAAAAAAATTAAAAAAAAACTGCAGCAAAGCAAAAAACATGAAAAAAGAAAATACTTCCTGACCTACTTCAAAAAGGTCAACTTTAAATACAGGCAGTCACAGAACCAGATAGTCCGCTTGAGATTTTGTTTGGCTGGTTAAGAACCTATTTCTGGGGCGCCTGGGTGCCTTAGTTCTTGGGCATTTGACTTCGGCTCAGGTCACGATCTCATGGCTCGGGAGTTCGAGCCCCCGTGTCAGGCTCTGTGCTGCTAGCTCAGAGCATGGAGCCTGCTTTGGATTCTTTGTCTCCCTCTTTCTTTGCCCTTCCCCTGCTCCTGCTTTGTCTCTCTCTCCTTCAAAAATAAATAAACATTAAAAGGAAAGAAAGAAAGAAAGAAAGAAACTGTTCCTAAGGAAGTGAGAATAAAATGGAGCAAAGTCTACTATGAACAGTTAGGAAATAGTCAGATTTGCTAAGGAATTTTTTAGTTTCATCCCATCTCAATTCATTTAGTTGGAATTTGTGCAGCATCTTTGAACCAAATCCATTAGAGAAGACTTTATGAAAAAATATAAAATATATTTTTCTTTTTTACCCTCAAATACAGATAAATCTCTAGCAGGTGCCTTTGTGCACTTCTGTTCACACTAGATATGTTTGTTAAGTACAATTAGCATTTCTTTAGCATATTTTACCTAGTGATCCCCTGAAGGAATTAAGACTCATTTGGGATTTTTTTTTCCTCCAAAATGTCATTCTTTTTTTGGGTCATTGGAGTCACTGCTATGCCACTTTAGCAGTACTAAGTTAAAACACAAAATTCTGAAGAGGTAGTATTGGCACTCAGGAACTATGTGCCATTAGCCTTGGACTATTAGAAAGTGCACCTGACCCTTCAGCAACACAGGGGTTGGGGATGCTGAAAAATAAAAACTTCATGTGTAACTTTTGAATCCCCAGAAGCTTACCTACTGATAGCCTACTGTTGACAAGAAGCCTTACTGATAACATAGTTGATCAGCACATATTATATGTTATATGTATTGGATACTGTATTCTTATGATAAAGTAAGCTTAGAATAAAAAAGTTTAATAAAATCATCCAGGAATATAAAATACATTTTTTTAAGTTTATTTCTGTATTTTGAGAGAGAGAGAGAGCATGTGAGAGGTGGGGAGGGGTGAAAGAGAGAGGGGGGTACAGAGGGAGAGAGAATCCCAAGCAAGCTCTGCACCAGTCATGCAAAGCCTGATGCAGGGCTCGAACTCATCAGCTGAGATCATAAGCTGAGCCAAAACGAAGAGTCAGACATTTAACTTCCTGAACCACCTAGGCACCCCTAGCATACATTTACAGTACTCTACTGTATCAATAAAAAAAAATCCACATATAAATGAACCTGTGCATTTCAAACCCTTGTTTTTTGTAAAATATATGTGGATTATATAATCTACTGTCTAAAGTATGAAGCTCAAGGTAAAAAATAGGCCAGATATACTTTATTATTAAAGAAAATTGTATTTTTTAACCTCTTTACTAGATCTTACTATAAAATTCCACTTAAAGCTTTAAGTAAAACATAGCATTTCAAGGATATTTCCACTTAAATATTGATTGAAAATCATAAAAGGAGATACTGTCTTAAAAGAAGTACATGTTATTTCTTTCTTCTAATGACCCCCTAGCAGCTTCAGGAATAACTCTTAAGTATGGTGTCTGAGCTTCCAGGAATTTGGAGTGATTTCCCCGGTTAATTAACCTCATGCACTTCCAGCAATCTAATCAAGTTGACCTTCAGGTTCTACCTAAGTGCTTCTTACCTCAGACTTCCCAGATCACAGGTGATCAAGTGGCTCATTAATAGAAAACCACTTTTAATTCCTATGTTTCGTTTAAACTCCTTAACGGTGATGAGCCATTCATACCCAATAAATAAGTCATTGATAGTGAATCTAATCAGCAGCACCCCCACCACAGCATTATAAATTCTGTCAGTGCTTGGGAATATTAGAGTGTCCTCCTCCATGCTCGCTACACTTTGTATTAAAACCTCACACTACTGCACTTAAGTCTCAGGCTTTTGGACAAATGTGAATTATGCCACATTAGTGACCTATTGTTGTGTAACAAATTACTCCAAAATTTGGTGGCTTAAAACAATATGAATTTATTACTTTGCATTTTCTGTTGGTCAAGAATTAGGAAGTGGCTTAGTTGGGTGATTCTGGGCCAGAACCTCTGGGCCAGTTTACAGTCAAGATGTCAGTAAGAACTTCAGTTGTATGAAGACTTGCCTGGGTCTACAAAATCAGCTTTCAGGATGGCTCACTGACATGGCCATTGATTGGAGGCTTCAGTTTTTAGCACACAGATCTCTCACAGGGCATAGGGCATTGGGCTGCTGAGTGTTCTCATGGCAGAAAAGCTGCCCTCTCCCAGTTAAGAGTTACAAAGGAAAGAGCCAAGAGAAAACTACAGTGCCCTTTATGACCTAGTCTTCAAAGCTATACACCATCACATCCACCATATTTTAGATTCATTAAGTACAAGCCACACTCAACCAAAGGTGAATTAGGCACCACATTTTTAAGGGAGGCGTGGTCAAGAATCTGTATGTGTGTGTTAAAAACACCACACATGCAAATTCATTTTCCACAAATAAATGTTAGGTGGATATGGTGGTCAACAACAGACCTATTAAAAGAAATGGAGAATTAAGTGGTATGTGGAATGATGGTATACCATCATGTGGAATGATGGTATGTAAATGATGTGTATAGTATGTGAAATCTATTTTAATGAGCCTGTTAAAAACTTGTTTAAACAATAAAAACAGATAAGGAAGATATTTGATTGAGAAGAGAAAAAAATAAGGTGTTTGGACCCTGTTATGTACTCAGTATTTTACCCAGCATAGCTCCTTTAAGGCTCATAACAAACTTAATAGTGATGTGCTAGAACTGGTATGCACTGGCTTGTGAGCATGTTAGCATCTCTGTCATCATCTCTTTCTCGTTCCATGTTCAGTGACACCATGTTGGAAGCTTGAAATCAGCCATGGTGGGAGTATTTACACCTTAGAAATTGATAAATCCTACAAATTAGCCATCCTCCTTGCCCTAGAGAGCTGGTTGTTAAACATTGATGAACATATCACTGGGTAAGATTGACCCTAATTTACAGATGAGGAAAATTAAGGAAAAGAGCTTTTTAAATTTGTTTTTTATATTTTGCTGATTTTGCTTTTCCCAAGGAACATAAGGGTAATGAATGGAAAGCTGAGAGTTCGAAACCAGTGTTGAATGAAAGTTTGGTTTCTAGTGTGTCTGTTACCTCTCTAAGAGGATTAAATGCTATACATGTCTCACCCTTTTTTCTTTGCCTCCATCATGATAATGGTATATTTATAATGATGAGAAAGACTATGATTAGGTATCCAACCACGAGTAATTGGGAAATTATTCTACCTGAGGGATTGAAAAAACTAGTGAAAATCAAAAATAAAAAGATCTAACTGCAGTTCAATTCTAAGTAGGAAAAAATGGGGAGAGGAAAGGTAACAAACGGGAGGGACCCTATATTCTATTAAATAGGAACTTGCTAGAAGTTGTATATATGAGGTATTTCTGCAGCATCTAACCAAAGTGTGAGAATATTTTCTCAGTACAGAAAACACTGGGCCTCATTTCTCTAGATTGACATTTATGTCACAAGTCAATATTTATTACCTTTAGCTTCAGATAAACACTCTTGAAAAAATTATTTCTTATTTAAACAATTTTTGCTCTATTTAGCATAGTTAAAACGTCATATTCCATACACACATGTAAATTATGCAGAATTGTCCCTGTGCAGATAACCATATAAACACTAATGAACACATCCCCCAAATGGAGGCTTGCGATGTGTGTGGATGGAGAAGAAGGATGAAATTGATTTTCCTGGAGCAACTGTTTTTTACCAACAGTGCTAATAGGTTAGAAGTGATCACATTTATGGTTATTAAGTAAACTACTGTGCCAGTAAGAATATGTGCATTAAGGCACACACATATCAAATCTCACCACCATGTGAGAGGTGGAAAAAAAAAAATGACAGCTCCGTTACCATGGAGACAGAAGCAGAGACACCAGCTATAAACTCAGAATACCAATTAACAGCTAGCACTTCTTTATATTATAAAAATTGGTTGCCAGGGCAACTCACAGGATTGGCCCAGGTTATCAAATGAATTATAAACCGAATCCAAAAAGTCAAATTCTTGAGAGTTTTTGTAGATCTTAATTTAAGGAAATGATTTATGGAGTTCATTCTATAATCAAGATAGGATCTGTTTTCTCTGATTCCTCATGTCATTCCCCCTACTTCGTCTTTTCTTTTAAAATATTCCTTAGGCAGAGACTGGGATATAAACCTTAATATTCTCATTTATGTTTCCAACAACAACAGAACCCGCAAAAACAAAAACAATATAAGTTCAATAAAACCATCATCTAACAAGTTCTTTTAATACAGACAAAACACAAGAAACCTTGGTTATATCTACACAAAATGGTTGATTCCTGGTTAGCTACATTTTATCAAGCATCTACTATTTATGTGACAGATGGTTCATATATTTAGTCCTCAAAAAGAATTCAGGACCTGGAGATACTAGCCACATTTTTCTGAGAACCAAGTGTTAAATTATTTGCCACAGGCAGTTCTCACCCTGAAGACTTGTTGTCTTCTAGGGTCTGTGATGTAAGCAACAGCAGAGCCCAGTGGATGAGAGTCAGCTTATCTTACCCAAACCCAGTGCCTGCCATGTGATAACTGGGTAACCTTGAACAAGATATCTAACTTCTTTAGTTCAGTGTCTTCATCTACCAAGAGTTTTTCCTAAGATCTGACCAGTGCTTAGCACCTCTACTGCAGCCTCCCTGTTTCAAGCCACCAGCCCCTTTGCCCTGGATTATTACAACAGCTTCCACATTGTCACCATTACCCAGTGTGATTCTGGTAAAATGTAAGTCAGTTCATGTTGTTTCTCCTATAACTCCAACCTCTTAGGATTATAGTGAGAGAGATGAGAAAGTCCCTGTGAGGGACTTGGCACAGTGCCAAACATGGAGTAAGCATTCATTCAATGGACAGATGTTTACTTAGGACCTACTGGGTGCCCACTGCTGGGGAGACAATAATGAACAACACTGAGAAATTTGCTTGACCCTGTGGAGGTTCCCTGAAAATACAAAACATGTTAGATTGTGGTAAGTACTAGAAGAAAAATTTAAGGCATGGAAGGTGGATGGGAAGTGGGAGTCTACAGGGTTCTATGGTTTGACTGGAGAAGGTGACATTTGAGTAAAACCCTAATGAGTGACAGTAAGCCATGTAAATTTGTAGGGAGAGGGTACCCCAGGTGGAGAGCGCAGCAAAAGCCACGTTCCACCTCAGGCCACATGCTTGGCATCACTGAGGAAGGAGCATCTGAGGAGCAGTGGGTCAGAGATACAGTGGACTCAGGGGCACCTCACCTAGAGCCCGTGGGACATAGCAAGGGCTTTGGCTTTTATTTTGTGAGCTTAGGAATCATTGGAAATTACCACGAACTGATTGTGTTTTATTAGGAGAGTTCTAGCTGCTAACGACAAGTTGGGATACGATTGTAATAATCCATGATGTATGGCCTGGTGGCTTGGTGGCTACAGGAGAGGTGTTGATAAGTGATAGGGATGCTCAGTAAATATACAACATTCTCTGACATTGTGTCTTAAGGCTGAATTCATCACTCAATTTAGACAAACTAGCAGTTGGTTCTCTGTTTGTGACCAGTTCATGCTACACACTCAAGCCTATTTGTATGGCAGTCTGACTTATAATCTTCTGACTTAGAATAATTTTATGGTTATTACATTTTTTCAGCATGTTGCCACTATTTACCTACAGTGCTGTGAAACATTAAATAAGTACTATGAAAACTATATGGTGGTTGCCAAAGGCAGGGGATGAAGGTGACAGAAATGGGTGAAAGGGGTCAAAAGGTACAAACTTCTAGTTAGAAGATAAATAAATTCAGGAAATGTAATGTACAGCATGGGAACTATATTTAACAATACTGTATCGCATATTTAAATGTTGCTAAGAGAGAAGGTCTTAAAAATTCTCATCACAAGAAAAAAATTTATAACTCCATGTGGTAATGGATGTTAACTAAACTTAGTGTGGTAATCATTCTTCAGTGTACATATACGTCAGGTCATTATGTTGTAGACCTTAAACTAATGCAATGTTATAGGCCAATTATTTTTCAAATAAAACTGGGCAGGAAAATG
This sequence comes from Leopardus geoffroyi, assembly GCF_018350155.1. NCBI lineage: Eukaryota > Metazoa > Chordata > Mammalia > Carnivora > Felidae > Leopardus > Leopardus geoffroyi. The sequence goes on from NC_059326.1 coordinate 126,149,136, forward strand.
AACAGGTGAAGTTAACAAAAAAGCAAATACATCTTCTAAAATTGAAAAAATATAATTGTAAAAAAATCAATAAAATATGATAAAACAAAAACAAATGAATAAATTTTTGTAAATCAAAAAAAGACCATAAATATCTGATTGAATGCCATAAAGCAAAATCACTCTTCTAATGAAGGGTTGTGTTTCTTACAATGCCTCAAGCCTAAAAACCACAAAATAGTAAAGTGACAGCTGAGATTTTTACTGAAGCCAGTCAATTAAGTAACATAAAATGTATTGTGGTTAGTCCTTTAATAAGATGCGTTGTGTGTAATCCATTGTCCTTTCAATATGGCTCACTATATGCATCATTGTAAGTTTGTAAAGTTATCATTGAAGGCATTTTTTTGTTTCTCAAAGCTTTCCCTTCAATACATTACATTACCTCATAAGAGATAATAAGGAGGCTCTTCTGTATTCTTTAATGAGAAGAGTTAAAGACTGATTTGTCAAGTGTGACAGCCTTGAAACTTCAACTGAAAGCTCTCTTATTTCCTCAACCTCAAATAAGTTTTCCTGGAGTCTGAGAACTAATCTCATTCTGTACACACACCTGCCTTTAAAACCATACAAAAGTAAACATGCATCAAATTCACCATTCAAACTTTCTAAGTTAAGGTTTTGACTTTCTAAGGTCAGCAATAAGGAGCAAGTAAGGAATAGGGGCGTCTGGGTGGCTCCATCAGTTAAACGTCATGATCTCACAGTTCAGATCTCACCCTACATCAGGCTCTGCACTGACAATGGAAAGTCTGTTTGGGATTCTTTCTCTCAGTCTCTCTCTGCCTCTCCCCTGCTTGCACTCTCTGTCATTCAAAAATAAATAAACTTAAAAAAAATTTTTTTAAAGGAGAAAGTAAGGAGTAAGGCCTTTTGTCCTAATGATCATACTGTTAATAATAATGGAAGTTAATAGTGGTATAGAACTTATTTCATGCCAGGCACTGTTCTCCCAAAATTCAGTCACTCAAGGTGACTCAGTGAGTAAGTGGTAGAATTGAGAGTCAAACCAGGTAGCCTGACTTCACAACCTGTGCCATCAACTGCCATATTCCACAGACTATTGGCATATTGATATAAATCAAAGTGCCAATATCAGGACATTCTTTTCAAATATTTGCCCATGTTACTCTTCACAGATTTTCTTCTTACCATCCCTAAACTTTCACTCACCTTTACCATCTGCAGTTCAAATTAGAAATGACTTGTGCTTTCCAAAAGCTCAAGACTTTATGGCTGCTTAGAAAGTTTTGCAAAGAATATCAAAATAAATGAAGGTTTATAAAACAGGTGTTGGAGGCAGAATCTCTTGGTCCAAGAAATGAGGATAGCACTATCACCTCTAAATTAAGCAGTGATTTCTTCTCTTTGGGATTGTGGGGGAAATCAAGAAGTTGAGGTGAGGGCTGCTTGGGCTCCCTCTTAGCACCACAGGGGACAGAGGAGATCCCTAATATGAAATGGCTGTCCTATGTGCCCACATTGATGGAAGAGTAGGGATGAGGCCAAGAAAATCCATGAAAAGACTTTTTTTGTCTAAAAACCTTGCCAATCCAGGAGGATTATGGCCAATAGAAATGAAGTTGAATGAACAAAAAGGAAGTTATAGTTCTTGTAAATTGCATTTGTGGACCAAAATTAATGCACATGAACCTACAATGTAAATTAGTTGTCTATCCTAAACTCGGAAAATTACTTCACAACTAATGGTAATTAAGCAATGTAACATGATCCTTTCCTACAGCCTGTATAGCATTTCATTGACCTTCTTAGAAACTTTGAATCTACCACCAACATAATACAGAAGATTAGAGATCACCTGAGGTGTTTTCCAAGTAAATTTTACAGTTGAAATAGACCACAAATAGAAACAACCAAAAAAAAGTGAAAGCTTTTGTCTTTGTTGTTAAACAATGGTTTTACTCCTGTGTCATAAAAAGCTGCTGGGTTAAATTTGTTTGGGGCATATACTTTGTTCTGAATTTGGCAGAGAAAAAAAAGATGAAGTGCGAAAAAACAGACAAAAATTCATATTTTGAAATCATAAATTGACAGGTCTTAGCCACCCAAGTCCTCTTAATAGGAAAGAAATGAGTGGAAAAGGGATTCTTATTTTTTATAAGAAGGTTCCAGAAATATTGTGATGATTAAACAGTTTGAAAGTAAACATTCAGTGTTACTGAGACTGGCAAGATTTCCTATCAGCAGTTATCAAATCTGATGCATTTCCCTTGAGGTTAAAAGTCATCATCTGAAATTTAGCTTCCCAACTATGATGCACTCATATCAGCATGATCTGGTGTGCTGGAAGGGGTTAGGAGACCTGATTCATAAGATATTTCATTAAGTTAATTCTATGATGCTCTTTGTTGCTTACCTTTTCAAATGTAAGATCACAGTAAATAGGCAGTCTCTTACTGATTCAGATAGAATTCAAATGTAATGATTTTGTGTTGGGTTCACTACAATGAACACCTACCACAGTGATAACAAAGCATGGATATGTAAGAAGTATTTAACAGAGTGCTGGAGAAGAGGGAATTTATGGTGCATCGCTTGATTCTAGCACCTGAACACAACTGACTTTTTGACTGGCAGGACAGCATAGTGGTTAAGTGCACTAACTCTAGCACCAGATACTGGGGTTGCTGTCTCAGCTGTACCACTTACTAACTGCATGAATCCAAGCAAGTTACTCAACACTCTATGCCTCACTATCCCCAATAGACCATCTGGATGAATTAATAGTACTTATCTCATAGGGTTGCCTCAGAATGAAATGAATTACATGGTAAGTGTTTAGAATAGGAACTATTACATAACAAATGGAATGCAAGTATTAACTATGATTACTGGCCATGAGAAAAATGAACAATGTGGTCTAGACTCTCCTTTTTTGAAAACCATATCATAAATAATCACCTTTGTAAATATTTGAAATATATACATATATGGCTAATTGAGTTCTTACTTTGTAATATACCTTGTTATAAGCAATACATATATTTACAGTTCTTTAATATAGGTAGAAGATTTCTAGTGAAATATTTTAGTAGAACTTAAAGGGAAATAAAAGCTATTTCTCCATTAAATTTTTTTACTTAAAAATTATTTATTTTAGCACTTACAGAGATAGCTCCTGGGAGATGTAGAAAGTTCCCACTAATCAGTGTAGAGTAACAAGTATCATTAATGAAGCACAGAGATGATAAACTGAATTAACTATGCCATATACAAATTGAAATTCTTAATATTCAAGACCAAAGCTAGCATGGTTGGTCTCCGTAACTGCTAGGAAGGCTATTTTAACTGCAGGTTAACTAAAGGCCAGACTGGATCCAAGCTAATTTAGGGTCAAATCAAGCTAATTTAAACGCATATACGTCAAATCCCAAAGGCATGTCTGTTGCCCCTTTCTCCCTTGCATACAAGAATATCTCAATCTGTTCTTGTATCACCATAATTAGCAACTTATGTCACTCTGACTCTGAGATAAATACTAATTAAAGAACATTTTTATGCCAGTAAACACTTGCCTCTCAAACTAGCACTTTGAAATGTGTTATCACCTGGTTCTATAAAAAGCATACTGGGTAGTGGAGCTCCTGAGATTTGCTGGGGTAAATATTTGCCACTACCCTAGTAGATGCTTCTTTTGCATACAAACCCCTTTGTAAATAGAGCTCACATTGTCAATATAAAGCACAGGGAAATGAGTCTCTGTGGAGAAAACAGAACTATTTGCTTATTCCCTCTGATCCAGCAATTCTGTGCTCCCCACTCTCTGGCACGCAGTGACAGCTGGCCATTTCAGGGTGGACAAAAACATTTCCCCGTGGCATGTTGTCTTCACTGGTCTAAGTTGAACAGAGGCCAAGTTCATTTATAGCTATTTCAAGGGCAGACTTAAGATTATTTCAAGGGCTCTAACAATATTTGCTTTTCTAAGTAGGCACGGCATGATACCCAATCTTGGTTGGCACGAAAACTTAAGCTTACAATATCCCTACAAGCTGGGCAAACTTTCTTACTTAGAAAACACACATTCTTGCCATCCAGAAGCCTTACCAAAACAACTCAAAAACAATGCACATTTTCTCCACTTCCTGCAGTATAAACTTCCTCAGCGTGCTCTCAGGTTTCTTGATAGCAGAAGGAGGTTAAGTAAATGTTGAAAACAAACCATTAGACTTGCTGGGCTGGATTTTTTGCATCGCCTCCAAATTCCAGCACGGCCACTTCTTTCTGATGTGCCCTTTTTAATCCGAGGATATTCAAGCAGGTGGTAAACATTAACTAACTTAAATATCATTCCAGGTTGTAGACGTTTGAGCTCACAAGTGGCAAAGCGTGCGGACAGGCCTTCCCTCTGGAAACCGTGGGTGATACCAGCCATATCCCATTCAGATGGGACAGATGCTTTCCCCTTTTCACAGAGGACCATCTCTGCTGTAATGCTGTAGCTCAAGTGCCCGGGTTAGGGCCTGCTTCTTTGTCCATGCTCAGTGCACCTTTGTTGAAGGAATGGAACTCTGCATGTTGTTTAAAGGATCTATTCTCTTGTTACTTAAGTAATGTCATTGAAAGTCTAAATCAGGAACAGAAGCATTCAAGATTAGGAAAAAAATCTAATTTTTAAATTCTTCTGAACATGTAGTACCTACATTCTTGGGATAAGAATTCAAATCTTGGGGTGCCTGGGTGGCTCATTCGGCTAGGCATCTTGATTTGGATCTAGACTCTTGATTTAAGCTCGGGTCATGATCTTGCAGTCTCCTGAGATCGAGCCCCGCATCTGGCTCTGTACTGTCCGCATGGACCCTGCTTGGGATTCTCTCTCCCTCTCTCACTGCCCCTCGATTGCTCACGTTGTCTCTGTCTCTTTCAAAATAAATACAAATAGAGTTAAAAAAAGAATTCAAATCTTATTTCTATAAAATCATTTGAACAAGTCTCTCTACCCCCATGGGCTTTATTGAAGTATAATTGACAAATTGATGTTCAAAGTGTATACTGTGATAAGTTAATATACATATATATTGTAAAAGAATTCCCCCCATAGATCTATCACCTCATACATTTCCCTCTTTTTTTTTTTTTTTTTTTTTTTTTGGTGAGAACATCTAAATTCTACTCTTTTAGCAAATTTCAGTGATACAGTACAATGTTCTCAGCTACAGTTTCCATGTTTTCCATTAGGTCCTCAGAATCTCTTTATCTTAAAACTGAAAGTTTGTACTCTTTTACCAACCTCTCCTCATCCCCCCCTTCCCCACCCCTGACAACTCCTTCCATTTTGTACTGTCTGTTTCTGTGAGTTGACTTTGTTTTTGGAGGGGAGGGACCTAATTTCACTTATTTAGCCCTCTGATTGAATATTGTTGGAAACAACAAGAATTCCTTAATTTTTAAGGTTCAATAATATTCCATTGCATATATGCTACATCTTTATCCATTCAGCCACTCATGGGCACTCAGGTTGTTTCCATATCTTGACTATTGTGAATACTACGATGAACACGGGAGAACAGGTATCTCAGTTGAACAATTTCTAACCAGTTTCTTCTTTATTCCCTTGTTACAATTTACTTAACCCTTTCTTGGAAATAATAGACACTGGCTATAAAACTGAGAGTTCAAAATGTGTCCTTTAAAATAGTGTGAAACATTTTTTTTTTAATTCTTCAACCTTATAAGTTACCATGAAATAAGTTAATTAAGTAAAAGAACCAAACTGGTCACTCCAATCTTAAAATTGTTCCTTTCATTAGTGTGGCATTGTTTGAACCCATTAGAATTCAGAGCTGACAATAATTTCTTGCTGCTCTATTCACAGTTCTATGATAAAGGTAATAAGAAAGAATGTGTGGGATTTTGTGGGAAAGAAGTATTTCCTACCTCAGTTTTTAGGAAGATTTTTCCTTAAATAAGGAGTTGACAAACATTTTATGTAAAGCACCACATAGTAAACATTCAAGGTTTTGTGAGTCATATAGTCTGTGCCATGCTGTGCAACTGCCATTGTAGCACAAAAGTAGCCATAGACAATACTGAACAAATGAGCATGGTTGTGTTCCAAAAAAACTTTATTTACAAAAAGAATCCATGGGTCAGATTTGGTCTCCTCGGCTTTAGTTTGCCAACTCTTTTTTATATCGTATATTTTGGACTTTGTGATGCTAAAAGAATATCACTATGAAAACTAAAAGTTACATCTTTAGTCTTATGATATGAGGATACTCCAGAACTTTAAGAAATGATTAGCCATAAAATGTGAGTCTAGATATGTTACCTTATTGCTTTGTAAATAATGTGCATCATAATTTCTCCTTTCTGGAACTGTATTTTAAAAAGTCTGTAAACTGGGGCACCTGGGTAGCTCATTCAGTTACACTACCAACTCTTAATTTCAGCTCAGGTCATGATCTCACAGTTTGTGAGATCAAGCCCCATGTTGGGTTCTGTGCTGACAGCATGGAACTTGCAAGGGATTCTTTCTCTCCCTTTCTCTCTGCCCTTCCACGGCTCTCACCCTCTTTCTCTCTCTCAAATAAATAAATCTTTTTTTTTTGTTGTTGTAATCTATAAACGACATGAATTTACCCTTAAAAAATTATACAGAAAGTAGGCACATAGTAAAAATGATTTCAGTCTTCCCAAATCTTTATTCACATGCAAAAACTCCAGTGATTTGGTGATTGATATTCACTCTAGTTCCTGATGACAGTTGTCAAGGGTCCTGGATCCCAATCCCTGCTAGCCCTGCTCCTTCTTCCCCACCAACTTCACAATCAAGGGCTTTGGCTCCTTAATGGAGCTAAAAGGGAAGAATGAAAGGAAGGACCTTGGGCCAAGGTCTGATCTCCCACCATGTGCAGCTGCCAAGATGACTTCTGAACAGGTGCATCAAGAGGAAAAGCCACCTGTGTGTACTGCTCACTCCTGGTCCCTGTAGTTGAAGCCACCTGTTGAAAATACTATGTAATTGGTTTCTTCTTTGCTCTTCAAACATTTACCTTATTTCAAGGATATGGAGGTTTCCATACTTGAGAAGACTCAACATGGTTTTGAGATTTTTTTGTTGTTGGCAACATCAAAACACCTATGTGATTTTGCCAAAGACAAGCAAAAAAAGTTCACATCATCTCTCTAATAGATACTACTCACAACTACAGTTTCTAATAATTACTCTTCTGGCCTACCTTTCAACTAAAATTTAATATTGCTAAAATTTCCACATATAACTTTTTTTTATTGTATGAGGCATTGGGTATTTCCCCAATCACCAGTAACTTAAACATAGAGTAAATAATATTGTTTCAGACCTAAACTAGCAAAATACACATGTTTTGTATGATTGACCATCTATGAGGATTGACCATCTGTTGAGTATTAACCAAAAACTTGTCTGTAACCCTATGTCTCCCTATCCAGGACTCTGTTACAATGCTTTGGGGGATATCTCAAGAAACCAGACTAAGATAAGATGGACTTTTAGTTAGCAGCAACTAGTTGCACTGTACCAAATTTGGGAGAAGGCTGTGTAAACAGCTACCCAGTTTACTAAGTGTTTACCAGTCTGTAAATATTTCTTTATTTGTTAGCAGTAGGTTAGGTGACATTTCTCCTCACCAAATTCTAACACCGATGGTTACAGGGATAGGTGGAGAGCCTGCCTGTGCCCTCTGAGAGCAGAGTTGTGCATCACTAGGAGAAGGCTGCTCCTAAACACCCATTCAAGGTGGCATTTGCTTTCTAGGCTGCACTGAGGGCCAGAGGATGGCTCTCCAGCTTATAGGTTCCTCTTTTAGCACACTGTGTGCATGGTGTATTTTCCCAAAAATCACACTCACAGAGATTGTTTATTCAAGCTCAATGAAAGGGTTAAAATGACTGGAGGTCCAAGTCATTATATTCTTTCTTGGAAAACAAGCTACATGTAGAGCCACATTTTCATAAGGCTGGATGAGTTAGGACCAGAACAAAGGAAATGCATTACAGAATAAGTGTTTAGTAGTATCAGGGTGTCATAATATTACATTTCATAAATGGCCACCTCTATTGGAAGGGTAGAAATGACCATCAGTCACCTAAATAGTGTTTGAATGGGTATGGCTGATTTATTTATTTATTTATTTATTTTTTACCTATGGGTTAGTGGTTACCATGCTTGAATGAGCAACAGAATGCCCTACTGAACTTTGAAGAGGAAAAAATGACTTCATCTCTCATGGCCTCTCCACCCTAAGATAAATTTAATTATAATGGGGGTGACTCAGAAATTTTGTCTAGGGGATTCTGATACAGTCTTACTCTTCAGTAACTCTTATTCTTTCAAATCAGAGAGACTTGAATAAATATTCTGGCTTTGTCCCTTAGAAAAATTAACTGGATGGAGTGCACAGATTGTTAGGGTTTCTTTTTCTTCATCTGCAAAATGGTTAGGGTAATGCCTACCTATCAAGGATGTGAGGAGAATTCAATGAGATAATATTTGTAAACCCGGTGCCAAGTAAGCTTGCAATAAACTAGATAGCCGTTCACTGTGTGTCCCCAAATAGGGTTTGATACAATTGCTTAGGTAATTGCTTTTTGAACTACATTCCTTTTGTAATCTTGGAACCCAGAGAAATTTCCTCATCATTCTCATTAGAGTATTAGATGTAGAGATACATGATTGCAGACAAGTTCTTGGTTGATTCTCATTGATGGCTGACCACACAGAATGGGTGGGTTTTACTAATGCTCCTATCTGTGGGCTGGGAATATTTCAATAGAAAGCAAGTCTCATTAGAGTTGTGTTTTGAGAAAATTTTAATGAGAAACTTATGGTTGAAAGAAAGAATAGTGATTGTTAGAAACTTGAGTTTCACACAATGGGTAAGGGTGTCTAAGTTCATTTTATGTTGCTCTTTAGGCAAATAGGACATTAGAAGTTAGTGAGAGAAAACAGGATAAATGAAGTGGGAAAGAAAGATGTCGGACACTGCCCTTCTTTTGTCAAATAACTCCCACTAAATAGCCTAAACATGTAAAAACAATTCCCATAAGTGCCTCATTTAACAAAGGAGAATCACTTGGATCCTGAGAACATCCAGTTCTCTGCATGACAGGATGGGTATATTCCATGCTTCCTCGGGTTCCACAAGCCTGGAGGTTGTAAATGTTCTGACACAGAAATAAACCTTGCCCCATGGACATTCCTGTCCACTCCCATGTGACCTCCACCTGCCCCAGAGTGTGATATCAGTGTTTCTGGGAGCCCCATGGCCAATGGCAGGGCCTGCTAGGGGCCATCTAGCCTAGACCATCTCATCATTTCCCTCTTGCTTTGGGCCCTTTAGGTGCCATCCTACTGTGCACTGGATATCCTGTTCCCTGCCTCTGGCTATCTGGGTCACAAACCTTGGCTGCTACTGATACTGTGAAGCGATCTTGGTTGCAAGCCAGGCTGAGAATGTGGATGTTCTCAAGGGGCTAAATCCAGCCTGGGTTCCATGCAGAAACAAAGAGGTCACTTATTCAGCTTTGGCATTAAACTTTGGAACATGGTATGTGACATTGATATAAATGCCTCAAGCGTCTTCCAGAGGATTTAGTTAAAATAGCCTTTTTAGTTGTTACATCCCTGTCCTTCCTTTCTCCCCTTTCTCAGGACCCAGACTTAACTCCACAGAGAGTTGCAGAGACAAATACTGTGTCATTCTCAGAAGCTACCATGCACACCTGCACACACACATTCTACTCTGGTCTTTGTCATCAGGCACAAGTTACTGTCCTGGATCCATTTTACCTTAAAATCACTTCACTTCTGGAGGGCACTTTGTCGCTAGGTAAATAGTTTGTGCTCATCACTCTCACAAGTTTGTTCATTAAAGACCTGACTCCCAGCAACCAGCAGCATAAACTCAAAATTGGGACCTATTAAATGAGGAAGGTAGAAATAGGAGAATTTGAAAATACTAAGAAAGCTGATAAGAAACACTACTTTTTTTTTCCATTTTAAAAATCAGCCAGGCGATTTACACAGCAAGGACTTTTCTATTCATGCTTTTCTTTCCAGTTTCACGCATGTGCACATACATGTGTGAACTGATGATTTCAAACTGACACTGCTAACAGCTTGTGTTGTCCCTCTCCAAATGTGCCTGGAAAGAACATACATGACCTGCTATCTGTTCACAAGAGATATGCAAATCATCCTCTGGTTTACCAGTCCTGGGAACTAGAAGACTGGTTTACCAGACCTGGGAACTAGAAGAAAATAAACCTGTTAGGATGAGCACTGGGTGTTGTATGGAAACCAATCTGACAATAAATTTCATATAAAAAAGTAATCCAATACTATAAATATTCCTGCAGAGTGGATCTTTGCAAATTATCTTTGGGCACATTTCTTATTTTCTTAGGATACGTTCTGTAAGTTGAATTTATACATTAAAGGACATATATATCAGCAAGGCATTTTATAAATGTTTCAAATAAACAACTCCGCATTGTAAAAAAATAAAATAAATAAATAAAAATAAACCTTCCCGGCCTCAAGGGAAGCTGCTGACCAAAGCAGGCAGAGACAGCTACCTGACGTTGACAATGACTCTGATCTGCTTAAGCTCCAAGCACAAACTTTGTTTTACTGCACATCTCATATCATCATGAGCTGCTTTTAATCTCTCACCAATTTTCAGTGAGTAATTACTTGATATTTTACCCTTCTTTATTTTACCCTTCTTTACCACCATGTATGTTTTTTTCTCAGTATTTTGTGGATTTTTGGTTTTTTTTGGCAAGGTCACTTGTGAGCTTGTTCCAGGGAGTGGAAATCTTAAACATCATTTCAAGTGTAAATATGACAGATTGAATTAGGAGAAATATAAAGAGTTGCATGGCTCCCTGTTAACAACAAAGAATGTTTAAAATATCTTGTAAAGAAAGATACCTATAGGAATGGTCATAAAGCATTTGGGTGCAAATATTTCAACACCATTACTTCAAATAATGGCTGCTTTTGAAAAATTTAAAGGAATTTTGAATAGCGTGTGTTTCTCAGACATGAATGCTAAATTGAAATCCAAGGAACTAAGCTGAAGTTACATTTGCAGTGTAGTAAATATGAACTATCTCTGTGCAGCTGCTTTGAAATCAATGTCTAGATCATGTATAAGCTCTGTTTTATTTTTGTATAGCTTTAGATTTGTGGGTTATTTGTACAATCCTTTTGATATTTATGCAACACTACATTGTTTTGCAGTTCAAGAAATACTCCCCTAAAAGTGGAGAGTTTTTTACAGGATAAAATATTATATTCTACCGTGAATATTGAGGGTGGAGTTAGTTTAGTCAGGACTATCATCCTTACACAGTATAATTCTGTTTCACATTCCAAAGACAATAGGAATAGCAGTTTTAAATGTGTAAACAGCAATGCATCTCTCGTTTTCAGCTCTTAAAGTAGCCTAGTGGACAAATAGGTACCAGAGGTCCCAAGCCAAATTCGGCAGATAATCAACACAGTTTTGGGGTTTTTTTTTGGCAATTAACTTCTCATTAGGATATGGACTAGATGTTATCAGTGTTATCTTTAGCTACATGCATCAAAGTACCATTATCTTGTATCTAATACATAGATGTGGCTTATTTCATATATATCTCATCATTTATTCAAGACAAGGATTAGTATATTCTTTGTTGATTGATGCTACAGCAGAGAACAGACAAAGAAGTCATGAAGTCTTGTTCCTCAAGGGACCATCTAGGACTTGAAGGAGACAGGAGTCCCCTTTTGTAAAGGGGAATCTCTCCTCTGTTTCCCTCCTCAGGACACAAATGTTATAGTAACACAATCCCAGAGAGTAAACGTTTAAAAGAAATTCTTATTTATATCACCAGAAATATAGAAAAATCATATTAGCCTACTTTCTGAAATCACAAGTGTTAGTGATCTTAAATCATTCAAATACAAATATTTGATATTGAATGGTCTTATTAAAATTATTATATTGGGGGAAGGGAAGGGGAAAACTGGTTTCTAACAGGGAGGCAAATCGTAAGAGACTCTTGAATGCAGAGAACAAACTGAAGGTTGATGGGGGGGCGGGGAGGAATGGGTGATGGGCATTGAGGAGGGCATTTGTTGGGATGAGCACTGGGTGTTGTATGTAAGCAATGAATCATGGGCATCTACCTCCAAAATCAAGAGCACACTGTATACACTGCGTGTTAGCTAACTTGACAATAAATTATATATACAAAAAATAAAAATAAAAAAAAATTAGAATCATTAGACATTGTGAAAAAAGAATTCAGAGGATTTGAGTGACATTTTAAACTAATATACACATGGGCACACAACAATTCTTTTTATTAAAAAAAATTCAGTTACTATATACACACTGATGTTTATATTCCCCCATGCCTCTTGGTTGAGGGCTAAGGAAGAGTTGTGAGCCTGGCCCTTCATGAGCCCCTCCAGGGGCATCTTGTATGTGCTAAATAGATACAATCCCCCAGGAGAGTGATACACCATGGAAAAGCAGAATTCTCTCCAAAGCCCCTAGCACAGGTGCCTTTACGAACTGCAGCTTAGAGGTGACCCCTGATCAGACAGATACTGACAGCCTGGCTGACAACCCAAAAGACTCGCTCCCAGCTTAAACCCTTCTCAGGAATTCTGGAGGTCAAATCTCCACTCCTGGATGTAACCCAACTCCACGTCGTTCCTAACATAAGCACAGATTTAAACAAAAAATCATCCAGGCCATTAGACTTTCTACCTCCATTCCAGTAAAAAGTCCCACTTAATTTTTATAAAGGCACACTTATTATTCATAAAGCTTTTTTGTCTAAATTCTTTCAGGTACCTCAAGCAAAGGTGACTGATGTGGGCAAACTCCTTTTGGTGAAGTGCTATACAAAGTTGTTGTTTTTTTTAATTGACTCAACTCCTTTAAAAACAAAACAGAATATAAACTGATGCTTTCACAAGGACACAAACACATGAGATCATGCTTCTAGTCCTCATTATGCTGGATGTGTGGAAGGGAGAGAAAGGAAGAGAAATGAGAGATAACACCAAGGAACAATAAACAGGAGCAAAGATTTTGATCAGGGTACAGAAGTGAGGTCACATCCTGTCCTGCATCTAGGCTTCAAAGCTTTTATTAGGTTATCTACTGATCAGTTAGCCCATCCCTAAATTTTAAGATAATCTGTATTATATGATGAGAAAAATTTATCCTAGTGAAAATTATTCTTGGAATATAAGAGCTTAGAGGGGCCCCATGTTTAGAAGGACGGGCGCTTTGTTTAATTCTCTATTGTCTCAATATTTCCATTCTTAATAATTTGTAAACAAGGTTCCCTGTATTTTCATCTTGTGTTGGACCCCACAAATTATATAAGTGTGTGTGTGTACGTGCGCAGCCCTTGAAAAGAAATAGTGTTGGAATATTTTCCAGAAGGAAGTGTTCTTATATTTAGAAACTGTAACATTCCCAATTTACTTGCTTATACCTTTGATATATTTTATACTATTCTTCTTTTAAAAAATTTCATTATTGAAGTATAGGTGACACAGAATGCGATATTAGTTCTAGGTGCAAACATAATGATTTGACAATTCTATACATTATGAAATATCACCACGATAAGTTTAGTTATCATACAAAGTTATTACAATATTATTGACTATATTTCCTGTGTTATACTTCTCATCTCTGTGACTTATTTCTTTTATAACTGGAAGTGAGTACCTATTAATTCCCTTCATGAATTTTGCCCATGCCCTTACTCCCCTTCCCCTTTGGCAACTACCAGTTTGTCCTCTGTAGTTTTCTGTTTCTCTTTTTTTGTTGTTTATTTCCTTTTTTTTTTAAATTCCACATGTAAGTGAAATTCTATGGTATTTTGTGTTTTTCTGCTTTTTTTCACTTAGCATAATGCTCTCCAGTTCCATTTGTATTGTCATGAATGAAAAGAGCTCATTATTTTTTTTTAAATGTTTATGTATTTATTTCAAGAGAGACAGAGAATGCAAGCTGTGCAGGGGCAAACAGAGAGAATCCCAAGCAGCCTGTGCACTGTCAGCACAGAGCCTGATGTGGGCATAGATCCCAGGAATGGTGAAATCATGAACTGAGCCAAAATCAAGAGTCTGACACGACTGAGCCACCCGGGTGCCCTAAGACCTCATTCTTTTTTATGGCTGGCCAGTATTCCATTGTATATACATAGCACATACTCCTTTTTGAAAAATGTTTATGTATTTATTTTGAGAGATAGAGAGTGCCAATGGGTGTGCACGTGCATGCTTGGGGAGAAAGAGGAGAAAGAATCCCAAGCAGGCTTCATGCTGACAGTGCAGAGCCCAACATGAGGCTCGATCCCATGAACTGTGACATAATAACCTGAGCCAAAATCAAGAGTCAGAAGCTTAACTGACTGAGCCACTGAGGTGCCCCTATACCACATACTCTTTATCCAACTGTCTATCAGATGACACTTCTGTTGCTTCCATATTTTAGCTATTGTGAATAATGTTGCAATTATTGTGCACATATCTTTATGAACTAGTGGGTTTTTGTTTTGTTTTGTTTTGTTTTTTTATCAGAACTCACCTTCGAGAGACATTGGAAATTAAATGGCAATGGCTTTACTGGGGTCACTTGTAGTAGATCATTCTTCAGTGTTCCTCAGAACCCAATCACTCCCACTAAGAATCAAAACCAGACGAATGAACTTCCACTGCTGCACAGATTTAACTTCTAGTCACTCTGCTGCATTCCTTCCAATTTCTCCACTTGAAGTCAGTGGTCCCACTTAGCTCTTCAACTTGGTTTCCTTCTGCTCCCTCAGGCTGCCGAAGAGCTGGGTGGAAAGCCATGATCAGGGGCTATCTCTTCTGTGCCAGCAAAAAGCTGCAAAGGCAAAATGCTGCATGTTGCTTCAGATTGCATGCAAATCTGGGTTTCATAAATTGAATTCAAATAATTCAGGGGAAAAAAAAAGTTTGAGAGGTGGTGCAGTGGTGACACAATATCCCCACAAGGACTACAAAGGAATACCCAAACAAGTTTTTTATTCTCATCGCTGCAACTACACAGTAATATTCATCTGGCTTTTACGAGTGTACCAAATGATAGGAGGAGCTTAGGTAAGATGGTACTAACACCTCTGCTGTATGCATTAAGCTTCAACACTTTTTGCCTGGCGTTTATTTACTAAATCAGAGATGCTCTAAAGAAAAAGGAACATTAGATGTTTGTTTGCCTGTCTTCTTGTCTTAAGCAGTGCTCTCTCTTAAAATAATTCTGCAACCTTTCTCATTTATCTATGTCAGTATTTATCACAGGGTTTATTGTCATTTTTCATTAAAAAATATCAGGTACTTTTTCAAATATAAACACATAAAATAGTAAACACTGCATTTGCTTTCTACTCCAACCAATAAAGGACCAGAATCTTAATGTCTGGCTTTCCTGTTACTGAGAGTTCATCGAAAGGTGATAGCATCAGGTAATTGTCCTTGAGCAGAAATTTAATTAATACTGTGTTTACAATTGAGGCCACTAGCAAAATAACTTTGGGGAAAAGGATGAAGTTGGGGGGGAGTGCTGGGTTTCTTCTTTATAGATCCAATAATTCCTGCCTTTCATTCTCTAAAACAGGAGCACCTGTACTGGTTCTACCATCTGTGAGGATCTCTCCAATTTAAGAATTTTAAGGTTATTGATGTCCCCACTGATGGATGACACTGTTTCTGTTAAACTAATGGGCCTTGTCCACATGTGGACTCCTTTTAAAACTATTCCTTAATCTCTACGTCTATTTCATGAAACATAGATCTAAAGAGGACTTTTTTTTTGTTTTTTTTTTTGTTTGTTTTTTTTTTTGTTTTTTTGTTCAGTCAGACCACCAGGTTTCATATCTTACTGAATTGAATGTATTGTTTGTGACAGCAGATGTATAGCTAATTAAGCTGAATTGACATGGTCCTAGCCTCTTCATCTGCACCAGGAAAAGACTGGCCTGGAAGCTGTCTAAATCTATGAAATCAAAAAAAAGGATCAAAGGAGAGACACAATTTCCTCTGAACCTGAAATGGAAATAAGTGTGTTTCCGGTATCTATTAATCTGCCTAGAACCAAGTAAATCATTCCAGAAGAAGCTTTCAGCACTCTATCAAAGTGACGGGGGTGGTGAGGTGGCAAAGTAGAAACACATTTACAACTTTATTTCTACAGACTAGATAAAAAACCTTCATCACTCACCATGATGAAGCCAATCAAGACAAGATGTAAAATGTTCACCTATCAGTCCATGAGTAGGACTTGAATCCCACCAGAGGAATAGAAGAAAATAAACAAAACGGGGAGGATGGCATCCCAATGTTGCTTAGCTCATTAACTCCCAGATGTGTTTCCTAATTGTTTGCTTATCTGTATAGTTTAAATACACATTTTGCATGAATACACTACATAGTCATCATATATGGGTCAAGAAATATGCTGGGTGCTTTATATACAGTATCTTTAATTTGCCCAACAATATTGTGATGCAGTTTTATTAGTATTGTTTTAAGGATGAGAAAACTGAGGGTTAGGAGAGTTGAAAAATAATTTCCCAACTATCTAGAGAGATAGTAAGTAGAGTTGAAGATTGAAATCCTCATCTGTCTAACACAAAGCCCATGTTCTAAATCATTTGCAATGTGGAAAGAAACATTCTTAAAGCTCTATATGTGGTAATATAATCTTGGATAAGATGAGCACACAAAGCAGCTTTTTAGACTGTGTTCTGCATTTGCTGACACATTATGGTCATGATTTTCTCCATTTGACATAGAAGAAAGCATTGGACTCATTATGCTTAGGACTCAGGTAATTGTGTATTTTGATTTAAAATGTACAAGAAACCAATTTGAAAATAAATTATATTAAAATAAATAAACATTAAAAATGTATAATAAACAACTCATGGTAGATATTGAACCTATTTAGAGAAATATTGTCTTATTTCTCTTAGTACTCAATCTCTGTGAATGTGGATTTAGGCCACTGAGGCTTTGACTGCATTTTAATAGGTAGGGTATAAGGAAAAGAAAAAAAAAATCCCTATTTTTGATGTAGCAGCTTGGACAAATGAAGCTAATTAGAGGCCCTAATGTAAGTGTTCTCCAACTTTTTGTGCCATGAATCCATGAATCTGTGGAAGCTATTGGACTTCTTGGAGTGATGTTTTTATATACATCAAGTAATATACATAGGATTACAAAGGAAGTCAATTATATAGAAGTTTAGTTATGGAGAATTTCTAAATATAATACAGTAATATGTGAACTTCTTTAATACACATTATGTAACAAGGTCTATTGGTAGGTCTAATAGCTACCACACATTTGAAGCAAGGGTGAATGCCAAAGAATACTGAAAGATCTGTAACAATGTAATGTGATAGGAAAAAATAGGTGATTTCTGTTAGTGAGAAAGTTGCAGATACTGCCAATAAGTATGTGACGTTGTACCTACATTCATATCTTAAGGTAATGCTAATTTTTTCTTAGAGTTTAATAAAAATACAGATACACATTTTTCTTGTCCACAGTCACCCAAGAGTTTCAGGGATATGGGATAAGAACCTTTGGCCTGGTGAATGAGAGCTGGAGATGAGTAGTGGTGATGAGGAGGAGGCACCAACAGAAACAGAGGTCTGGGGCCACCGTGGCACATAATTTGCTTTTGCAACTGCTGTTTTGAAATGCAATTCAACCCTGATGACTACTTCTGCAGAATAAAGGCAAGAAATATAGAAACAAATACAGTCATCTTTGCTAGCCACATCTTTTCCAAAGAAGAGTAACCAGGTTTTGTAAGTTAACTTATCTGAAGGGAAAAGAATGGGAAATGTTGGAGAGAAGATGCTTGGTGCCACGTTAATCTTTTAATATTTTCCTCTGACACCAAAGTAAGTAGGCAATCCCCCTTAAAGTGCTTGGCATACCCAGTCCCAAAACTGGATGGCGGCTGAAGAGATATATAGTAAGTTTTCTGTCCCACTGACCAACAAATAATAAAGGTAATATAGTACAATTCACTGAATAAAATAAGAAATGAGTGAGTCAAAAATTGACGATGGGGCGCCTGGGTGGCGCAGTCGGTTAAGCGTCCGATTTCAGCCAGGTCACGATCTCGCGGTCCGGGAGTTCGAGCCCCGCGTCCGGCTCTGGGCTGATGGCTCAGAGCCTGGAGCCTGTTTCCGATTCTGTGTCTCCCTCTCTCTCTGCCCCTCCCCCGTTCATACTCTGTCTCTCTCTGTCCCAAAAATAAATAAACGTTGAAAAAAAAAATTAAAAAAAAAAAATTGACGAAATGTGGGGGCACCTGGGTGGCTTGGTCAGTTAAGCGTCCAACTTTGGCTCAAGTTACAAATCTTAGAGTTCGTGGATTCTAGTCCTGCATCAGGCTCTGTGCTGATAGCTCAGAGCCTGGAGCCTGCTTTGGTTTCTGTGTCTTCTTCTCTCTCTGCCCCTCCTCTACTCACGCTGTCTCTCTCCCTGTCTCTCTGTCCCTCTCAAAAATAAAGAAACATTAAAAAAACTTTTTTTTTAATGATGAAATGTGTACATAAATGGAGAAGGAAAAATCTACATTACATACACTGCCAAATGATAACGTGGAATGATGCAGTTATATAACCACCACTTTGCAAATGAATATTCATCAGTGAATCAGGCACAAACTATCAGTGGATGAATGATAAGTAAAAGCTTGATAATCAGTAGTAAATTTACATGGAATCCAAGTTGTTGTCCCATAATTATTTATTAATTCCAAAGAGTAAAATTAGTAATTTTATACTGAAAAAAGTTGGAAGTCGTACTTTCGTCAAAAAGTACCATGAGATCATGGCCTGAGCTGAGATCAAGAGTTGAGCACTTGGGGCGCCTTGAGTGGCTCAGTCTGTTAAGCGTCCGACTTTGGCTCAGGTCATGATTTCACCCTTCGTGAGTTCGAGCCCCGCGTCAGGCTCTGTGCTCCAGCTCAGAGCCTGGAGCCTGCTTCAGATTCTGTGTCTCCCTCTGTCTGCTCCTCTGCGGTTTACATTGTCTCAAAAATAAATAAACATTAAAAAAAAAAAGAGTCAAGCACTTGACTGACTGAGTCTCCCAGGAGTTGCGGGGGGGGGGGGGGGAGGGATTAATCTTATACACTTCCTAATGTGACATAAATATCCTTTAAAAAATATTTAAGATGTATAACCTGAATAATCATGAAAAAAAAAAAAACATTGGACAAACAGAAATTGAGGGACATTCTGTACAAACAATGAATCTGTACGATACTCCCATTTTATCTGCAGGGGATATATTCCAAGACCCTCAGTGGTTGCCTGAAAGCATAGATAGTACCTAACTCTATATATACTGTTTTTCACTATACATGCACACCTGTGATAAAATTTAAAGTGTATATGCAGGCACTGTAGGAGATTAACAACAATGATGATGATGATGATGATGATGATGATAAATAGAACAATTATAACAACCTACTGTAATAAAAGTTACATGAATATGGTGTTTCTGTCACCCAAATAACTTGTTAGACTTTTTGCACCCTCCTCATGATGATGTAGGAAGACAAAATGCCTACCTGATGAGATGACATAAGATGAATGATGTAGGCACTGTGACAGAGCATTAGGCTACTACTGACCTTCTGGTGATCCATCACAAGGAGGATCATCTGCTTCCTGACTGAGGTTGACAAACTGAGTGTAACTTAAACTGTGGAAAGTGAACTATGGATAAGAGGGGCCTACCATATTTTCCTCCTTTCCTCCCTCACTTCCTCTCTCTTTTGTTCTTTTTCTCTTGCCTTTAGTGTATTGATTTTTCCCCCCTTTTCTCTCCTCTACCACTTTGGGAGACAGACATTCATTTTTAATTTCTTTAAGTATTGTTTTTTCTTAGTGTTTGTTTATTCTTTTTTAATATGAAATTTATTGTCAAATTGGTTTCCATACAACACCCAGTGCTCATCCCAACAAGTGTCCTCCTCAATGCCATCACCCACTTTCCCTTCCCTCCCACCCTCCATCAACCCTCAGTTTATTCTCAGTTTTTAAGAGTCTCTTATGGTTTGCCTCCTTCCCTCTCTGTAACTTTTTTTTCCCCTTCCCCTCCCCCTTGGTCTTCTGTTAACTTTCTCAGGATCCACATAAGAGTGAAAACATATGGTATCTGTCTTTCTCTGACTGACTTATTTCACTTAGCATAACATTCTCCAGTTCCATCCATGTTGCTACAAAAGGCCATATTTAATCCTTTCTCACTGCCAAGTAGTATTCCATTGTATATATAAACCACAACTTCTTTATCCATTCATCACTTGATGGACATTTAGGCTCTTTCCATAATTTGGCTAGTTGAGAGTGCTGCTATAAACGTTGGGGTACAAGTGCTCCTATGCATCAGCACTCCTGTATCCCTTGGGTAAATTCCTAGCAATGCTATTGCTGGGTCATAGGGTAGGTCTATTTTTAATTTTTTGAGGAACCTCCACACTATTTTCCAGAGTGGCTGCACCAGTTTGCATTCCCACCAACAGTGCAAGATGGTTCCCGTTTCTCCACATCCTCTCCAGCATCTATAGTCTCCTGATTTGTTCATTTTAGCCACTCTGACTGGCGTGAGGTGGTATCCGAGTGTGGTTTTGATTTCTATTTCCCTGATGAGGAGCGACGTTGAGCATCTTTTCATGTGCCTGTTGGCCATCAGGATGTCTTCTTTAGAGAAGGAAAGCTTTAAATGTAACCACTCATCTTCTGAATTACACAAAATTGTCATCCACTATTTCCATACCACTTTCTTGTTATTCCTTCCACGTTAGTTGTTACTATTTTTGTAGTTTTACAATTAATGATTATTTTGATTTGTTCATACCTGTTACCATTTTTTTTAAAATTACCATTATTACTTGCATTTTGTCCTTTGCTTTTGGGTTCAATTTATTTCTTTCAAAAGTATATCCATTAGTAATTCTAATAGAATTTTAGAGGATCTGTGAATGGTAAATGCCAGCAGTATTTGCCAAAAATGTGTTTGCTTCACCCTCAATGTTGAAAGGTATTATAGCTGCATAGAGAATTCTAGATGGTAATTTTCTTTATAGAAAATTAAAGAAAGTATTCCCTTTTCTCTGGCTATTGTTACACCAATAAAGAATGAATAAGGTAGTATAAAACAAAAAAAAAATCCTCTTGGTATGACAAAGAGATCTTGGAAATTTAAACATGTAATGAAGGTTTGGACCGTCTGCCTCAGTAAACTTTTCCTGATGTAATCATTTTCTATCAGTGCTGTAACGAATTACCACAACTTGGTGGCTTAGAAAAACCCAAATCTATTATTTTATACTTCTGGAGGTTCAGAATAGGGTCTCACTAGGCTAACATCAAGATATTGTCAGCCTCCTGAAGACTGACAGAATCAATTTGCTTGCTTTTTCTAGCTTCTAGAAGCCATTCACATTACTTGACTCGTGACTGCCTTCCTCCATCTTCAAAGTTAGCCATGGTAAGTTGAATCCTTCCCATATCACCTAAAGTCTGACTTCCTTTCAGCCTCTCTCTTCCATATTTAAGGACCTTTGTCATTACATTGGACTCACCCACATAATCCTCCCTATTCTAATAAGCTCCTTATTTTAAAGTCAATGGATTAGTAAACAATTCCATCTGTAACTTGATTTTAAAGCTTTTTGATTTTAAAGTTTCCATATCTGAGGGTGTTGCCTCTTGAAATATAATAGAATCAATTAGGAGAGGTCACTAGGAAATTAAGCATGGATGCCTCTTCAACAGCACAGATTCTTGGGAGCTCCTTGGTTTGCTTTAATCACACAATTAAGTAATATATTGAAATCGAAGCCTTGAATGGAATGTTACAACCTGGCATTCTTACCGCTCAGATGGCTTTACTAGTTGTAGTTGTTTTCCTCAATTTGGAATGTCAGCTCTTTTCACCTCCTCTGTCTGAATTCTACATATCCTTCCAGATGGAACTTTGGTCTGTCTCTACCATAAAACCTTTTTGATTATTTCAGCCGCCAGGGGTTCTCTGTTTTCCAAACTCCCATCAAACCTACCATATTTTGTGATTTGTGTTTTAATTAGATACTCTTTTTTTTTTTTTTTTTTTACTATTGTTTTGTCACTGTTGCCATCTTTGCTCCCATTTACTGAGTCCTCATTACAGAGTCAGGCTCAGTACTAAATGCTTTATGAGCATTATCCCACTTAATTCTCATAACTACTTCCTAGGGTGTTTCTCATTATCCTTACTTTGCAGCAGAGAAAATGGAGACTCAGGCGATTATACTTGGGACCCAGGTTTAGGCACCCCAAAAGTGGGAGAACAGGAAGTTGAGCCCAAATCTGTATGACATGAGTTTGGTGCTTCTGACCACTTTGCTATACTGCTCCAGACAATACTTATTTTGTTCTTAGACCATGAGCTCTTCTATGGTAGAAAGTCTCATAATATTTCTGAAACTCTGACAGCACTAGCACAGGCTTAAGTGTATAGCAGGATGTCAGTGCAAACACTAAATGGGCGCGTTTGGCACAAACACGACCTTGAAGAAAAATGGTGTCCTAAGGAATGCAAATAGCCCCAGGTTTGGTTTAGTAACATGAATCAAGTGGTTTTACAGCAAGCTGAAGAATCTATTGCAAAAGTTTTTATTTTGTGCCTTTAAGGGATGTTCAGTATGTTGGGAAATTTTTGGGAATTCCTTCCACTGGTTTTGGAAAGAGGACTATGGTCACCTCCATCAACAAGGCACCGAGCTAAAACAATGTAGCCAGGAGAAACCAATGCCTATAACCACAATGTTTACATAGTTTCCACATCCAACCAATTGTCCCTAACATAATTTCAAATAATGCTACTTAATGGAGTAGTCTGTGGTTGAGTCCAAATCTCTGTGAGCCTCCTACCCTCAGCCAGCCCTCTGGGGAAACTGAAGATCACAGAGCCCTGCCCCAGTATGAAATTCCAGAGCACTTAAACTTGTGTCTAATGATAATAATTAAGGATTAAAAAGGGCTCTTCAGTGCACACAGATGATGAATTTTATTGGCCACGTAGCGCCTATCATTTCTTAGAGCATCTTCTAGTATAAAGTGCCCTAAGTCTGTGCCTAGCTCAGAGGAGCACGGATGTGCTCAAACCTATTTGTCTGATATTCATGCACTTTGTGCTCATGTGTGGGGCTGTCCCTTAGATACTACCGCTTTAGGTGAATTGGCTAAGCTCAGACTTGGATAAGCAGACAATGTGAAGGAAAGAGGCAAGGCGTCACTGCTGAAAAGCAGTGACTTTGGGCTAAGATAAGGCCTGTAGAAAACCCCAGGCAATGAAGAGGCACGTGGGAATATTTCCTGGCCCAGTGTATA
Organism: Leopardus geoffroyi; assembly: GCF_018350155.1. Classification (NCBI taxonomy): domain Eukaryota; kingdom Metazoa; phylum Chordata; class Mammalia; order Carnivora; family Felidae; genus Leopardus; species Leopardus geoffroyi. The sequence continues at coordinate 126,172,632 of NC_059326.1, forward strand.
CATCCTGCTTTGTTTCTGAATATGGTGCTTGGCACAGGATAGGTGTTTGTGGGTTGGAGGAAGCTGTTTTTCAACTCACTGGCACAGGGTCCTTGTATAAAATGGGCATACAGCTGGGGCCAAGAATAAGCAGATTTATAAAGTTGGCAAAACCGTTAGAGTTATTCTTATCAAACCCTAGTCTTTGCCCAGCCCACTTGTTCTTTTATTCTTTCCATGCGGCTCACTGGATCTGGGCGCAGTTTTTCATATAGCAGAATCTACCCCTCTGGCTTCCCACCTGCGGTCTCCTAGAGTCTTATCAGGGTGAAACTTTTCCTGTTTGCCAATGCCCCATCCCCTCTACATTATGCTCTGGCTACATTGCCAGTCTGACACCTGAGCTGCCCAAGTCTTATGCCTCTCTGCACACCCCACAGAGTAGTGAAGGGTGGTCTGAAATGGTCATCCCTCAGCTTTGTGGACAGGTAGGGCCTGGGGTATGCAAGCCACCCCCTCCCCCAACCTCACCCCACACAGCTTCTAGGTACAAGGAACTTCTGTTCACCCCAGCAAGTCATATGTCTAGTGTCATTTTCTGTGAGTGCCATGAGTGAGAAGATTCAGAAGGCGTTGTTAATTGCTGCCAATATGATCACTGGATGTGAATGCCTTCTGGCAGTAATTTTTAGTCTTTGATGTGCATCAAATGTACTGACTGAGCTTCTTAAAAATGTGTTGCCTATTTCCTAGCACTGAAATTCTAATTCAGTCGGTTTGGGGCTTGGGAATCGGCATTTTAATAAATTCTCTGTCCTATTTTTGTGAACACTGTATTTGTCAAGATAAACAAGGCATTTATAGCACATAATCCCCAAACCTGGAAGGTTTCCAGCACAGTTTGGCATATGTGTACAGGACAGAGGTGGGGGGAATCACAGATGAATAAACTGAGACCCAGTGAGGTGGACTTTCTCAAAATCACAGAAGTTACAAGGATACAATCCTCATTCTTCATCCAGAACTTTTCCCGCTCTTCCATACTACATACCTTCTTCAAGCTTTCACATGAGTTAAGAGAGATTTGTTCCCTGTTGGAACCCTGACATACTAGGAAAATAGGTGTGGGGTGGGGAGGGGAGTCAGGACTGGGAGGAAGGTAGAGAAGAGGCAGTCAGTTTTACTGAAAAGTGCCAGGTGAGTTTTGTATTACCTCTCTCTAGTGTATCAAAGAGTTTTTAAATTTGGGGATTAAGCATCTTAACATATTATAAAATCATAACATTTGTTATGGGGAGAGATATTTTAGGTTATTAAATGCCCTAGCTGTTGAGAATGTTGAGTTCCCTGAATAGCTCCAAATCGTGAGAGAGCTACAACTAAAACCTAACTTGATTAAGGTCAGTGGCCTTTCTGCTACTTTGCCTTTCTGTGTCCTTGGTATTCTTTCCTGGAATGAAATAAGGATCCCAGGAAACAAAACTCATAATGATTCACTTTTGAGAAAACAGCACTTTTCTGTCCAGCAAAATCATCTCCTCGGCTGTTACTTCTCTCCATAGCTTCACAGGTTCTTCTAGTGGTCTTACAGGTTCCAATAAGGGCCAGAGGACTCTTGGCATTGGTTACAAACCAACAGGTAACATGGCAGCGGTAGGTTCTTGATACATGGTTGACAGTGGGTTGAATAATAGAGAATCTGCAGCAGAGAATTAATGATCTCAGACTCTTCTACTGCATATTGCGTTAGTCAGGATAAGTTAGTATTAGGTGGCAAGCAAAAGATTTTGATCTTTATTTTACATACCAGTAGTAACATATCAAGGTATTTTTTTTTTTTTTTAAATCTTGGACAACTCACTGAAGTTTAATATTCTGTAATCCCATTCAGGACCTAAACTGTATTATTTAGCTCTTTAGACCTAGAACAGAGCCTGGTAAATAAGCCCAGTTGAATGAATGACCGTTGTCCCCTTTCCAACTTCCACACCATCCCCTTTCCTTTCTTCTCCATACACTCTCAGGGGCCCTCAATCGCTTGTCATATATCCTGTGGGTGTCACAGAGCTGAGTGGCCCAGCAGTGTTTGTCCATACACACAAAGGCCACTACTCCATAGGAGAATTCAGACAAAAGATTCAGACACGGAATCTGTGTCATGGCAGCTAGCACTAAAGAGATGTTCCACACCAGAGTTCTTGGAAGTCATTCTTTCCAAAGGCAGCATGGTCCACATCAAGCTTTGCAGTGCTTCTTGGATCCTACGTCCAGTCCCCTTTCTATTACCCTCTTCCAACTCAAGCTTCCTCCTCCTCCTCCTCTTCCTCCTCCTCCTTTGTCACTCCTGGTGTATACATACGTCATTAGCAACCTCTCACTGTGGCAGGAACCGCTTTCATCTATGAATAGATTTTAACAGCCTCCTTCAAGCTTCCTCTCAGGGCTGCACTGACTCAGCTACCCTGGGAACAGGGAGTGCTTTGACTGACAGCGAGTTTTCCCATTCTAAAGTGTGATGATGGGAGGGTGAGAGGTGCAAGAAGGCGGGTCCAAAGGAAGCCTTCCTGAAACAATAAATCCACCCCAGCAACCTAAGAGGCAGAGTCGAAAGACGATGAGCAGCTGGAGAGCTATTGTGGTTTGCTGTGGATGAAGTGATAATTCGGGATATGAACTTACTGATTAAAAAAAAAGACAACTTTCAGGTTTGGGCTTTGATCTAAAGATTAAAAAGAAAGTGCCTCCCCCGAGAAAGGATATTTAGAGAGCCAATTTGCAAGTAGCTAAACTGGGGGAAAGAGGATTTCCAGAAGGCAAATCCAGGTCATCTGTTCACAAGTGATGGGTGCTCTGGCTCTCACCCTGAATTCACAGCTACTGCCTTTAATTAGTGACAGGACAGTCACCACAGTGGCCAGCTGCAAAGCTTTCCTCTGTAGGCTTCCACAGACAAGAAGGACCATTTGTGGCTCAAGCATCCAGAATGTGTGGGAACAAACTTAGCTTGAGCCTTATGTGGGATGAAACCAGCCAAAGAGGTTTTTCCAGAAAGAGGTAACCTCATAGCTGTTTATTAATAGGACAGTGGATTCACCCAGTAGAAATGTTTGGTGGTGTCTGCTTAATTATTCTCAGGCAGTTATTATTGCAATTAGGAACCTGCTACATTGCAAAACCTTGTCTAGACTAGTATTAAAAAGAACCTGTTTGTGATTGTTTTTTTGTTGGAGAGAGCAGGTAAACAGTTCAACCTAGAGTCTCACTCAAGGGTTTACTCAGTGTCTCTCCCTGTCTTTCTCTCTCTCATTCTCTCTGTCTCTCTGAACTTAGACTACAGCCTCTTTTGGCTTTTAATGAAGCAAAGGAGCAGATCAAAATGCAATTGCATGCAATGCTCCCTTCACGCTACTAGCCCTTAGCTCCAGCGCATAACGTGTCTTGGTGAATATGTTCGGTGTTCCTATAAACAATGACTATTTAGGTTTTGGTTTTTGTTTTATTTAGCTGGAGGCTTAGTCCAGAAACAAACCAGAATGAGAGGAGGAGCTTCAGAAAGAGCCAGGTGGGGCTCAGAAGCACAGTAATGGGAAGATAACCATGTCCCAAAATGCCACTTCCTCCTAACACCTCCACAGTTAACACTTCTCCCTCTTGAAATCCCCTCAGCCTCACATTCTATGTATCTCCATCTCTGGAGGTTTCTCCTCCCTCTTGCAATGATCCTTTGTTCCTTGATCTTCACCCACAGCCACACTTAAAATTAATTCCTCTGGTTTTCTGAAGTCAATACTAAGTGGAGATTTAAATTCACCTTCTTAACCCTGTGCTGTCTTTTTTCTTCTCTGAAAGGTCTTAGCATTTTACATCTGTTCCACTCATTTGTGTCCTTAACTATGTGCATCCTCCAGTTGTTACTTAACAGTTTGATGGATGTACATTCTCTTCCTAATTATATCTTGAGTACTTGACAACAGTGACATAATCAGGAGTCTGCCATTAACATGTTTCTAACACATAAGAGGCCTTTAAGGAATATTTGTAGTTTGGAGATACTTTTTTATAGTTGATAAAATTGATTTTTTGAGTAGTTGTAGGTTTGCAAAAAATTTCACTGAAGAGTACATAGTTTCCATGTACTATGCCCACCCTTGCTGACAAAATGCTCCCCCTCCCAGTTTCTCCTGTGACTTTGCATTTTACATCAGCCAAGTACATGTGTTGCAGTTGATGGGCCAATATTGATGCAATATTATTAACTTAAGTCTGTATTTTACATTAAGGTTCATTCTTCTGGTTGTACATTTTATATATTTTGACACTGTGTAATATCATGTATTTCCCATTACAGAATCCTACAGAATAGCTTCAGTGACATAGAAGTCTCCAATGTTCCACCAGTCCATCCTTCCCATTGTACCACATCCCTCCACTTGCCAAACCTGGGCAGCCATCGACCTTTGTACTGTCTCTGCAGTTCCCAGATAGTTGGAATTGTACAGTATATAGTCTTTCAGTCTGTTTTCTTTCCCTTTAGGAATATGCACTTCATGTCTTTTATAGTTTGAAAGCTCATTTCTTTTTATTATTGAATAATATCCATTGTTAGAATGCACCGTGTTTTATCTACCCACCTATTGAAGGGCACCTTGGTTCCTTCTACATTTTGGCAGCTATGGATAAAGCTGCTATAAACATTCATGTGCAGCTTCCTGTGTGGACCTGTGTTTTCAAATTATTTGGGTAAACATCAAAAAGTGCATTTGCTGGTTCGTATGGTATGAGTATGTTCCGTTTTTTAAGAACCTGCCAAACTGTCTTCAAAGGGGCAGTACCATTTTGTATTCCTGCCAGCAGTGAATGAAAATTCTGATGGCTTAGATGATCTTTTAAAACTGGCTTTTGGTAGGCAGAAAATATAAAGGAGGTATATTTATGGCAGGCAATTAATACAGAGTCACCTGTCCTTACCTTTAGATTGGCCTGCAGTAAATTATGAGGGGTACTGGACGGTGAGTGGATATGGAAACAAGCAGAGCAGGATGCTACTTATCAGCTATGTGGTAAAAAATGCCTTACTTAACCTGAGTTTCATTTCTTCTTAAACATTCAGACAACAGTACCAACTTCCTCAGACTCTAGTAAATATATTAAACAAGATAATGCATCAGAGAACACACATCATGCATCCTCCAAAGATGGTTTCCATAGCAGCTATGGGGACTAAACTAATACTGACTGAAATTTTTGTAAGATGCGATAATACTCCCTGTATTCTGAGTTCCTTTAACATAATTGTACCGTCCTGTGACTAAAACAAGAAAAAGACGTCAGTATTCTTAATGGCTGTGGAATGTTCCAGCTACTGTTTTCACCTGGGGAAAAAATTGAGGGGCTAGAAACGTCATTCCAAGTCCTTGAGTTATGTAGACCTCACACTTGAACATAGGGCTGCACACCTCTGCGGGCTTGCCTCACCTTGGACAAATCTCAGCAAGTGAGGTCACTGTGAGAATGGGCATGTAAGTGGATCCTCTTGATTCTCTCTCATGTGAGCCTCTCTGACCATGAGCTTTTCCTCTGAGAAAAACAGCAGCATCTTTCAACTATCACTTAACTGTGGCCTGTGTAGAGGTCAAAAACTGCAATCACCCTAGAATATTTTTACTCATCTTTGTGTACTTACCACAGGAAACATCACTGACCAGTGAGACTGTCATGAAATGCTCATGTGGTGGCTCATATTTTTCATAATTTCTATTGCTTTGCCATATATGTATGGCAAAGTAGGTGTGTTTGTCTTGTCTGAAGGCTAATTTCTTGTAAACTATTTTAAATATATTTCAGACCCTGCTTCTCTGGCCCTAAGCTAATAGTTATCCTAGGTTTATCTACTGAATGCAATTCCAAGGGTAAAAACAGCCATTGGCCCTCAGCCCCTTATTCCATATGACTACCTTCGTCTTCTGATTTCCAGTTAAGGAAGAGCTGAGAGAAACTGAATCTAATAAGGGTGTTTTATTGTGCAGGTGGGCCAGGTTTCCATTTTGATCGTTGCTATATATATGACTACTCTTTCAATTACTGCTTTGCTGCTACCATATGACTTAGCACTGTGCTGGGAGGGAAGTGATAAGTGAAGACTAGAAATTAAGATTTAAAGATTAGAAAGAAAGTCATGATTTCTTTACTTTCAGGGGCTTATTCCTATGAACAAATTGTGGTTCAGTGACTAGTGGAGAAACTTACTGATTGACCTCTTATTACCAAGAAATTATTGACATATTCTTTTTTTCCCAGTGTTTGTTTATTTTTGAGAGAGAGCAGGAGAGTGCGCTCAAGTGGGTGAGGGGTGGAGGGAGAGGGAGACACAGAATCCAAAGCAGGCCCCAGGCTCTAAGCTGTCAGCATAGAGCCTGATGCGGGGCTTGAACCCACGAGCGATGAGATTCATGACCTGAGCCAAAGTCAGGCACTTAACTGACTGAGCTACCCAGGTGCCCCATTATTGGCATATTGTTAATCCATGTATAGACCTAGTGTTGTGACTGTTAGAGAACCCCAGTATAGGTGAGTTAGAGAGGGGTGAAGTTGTTTTAACGATAGTTTCATTTGGAGGAGAATGTGAGCTTTAACATTTTAAAAATTCCATATTGAATCTATAAAGGCCAATATGTAGAAATTGTACGTTAGGCTATATGGTATGGAATTAAGATGGGTCACATTTCAGCAGGAGAATTAAAAGAATTCTCTTACTATATTATTTACTGAAAGATGGATGTTTTGGAATCAAAGCTCCAACACAGTTCTAAGACTAAAGAAGATTTTTAATTTGAGAACACATGCTTTTTTGTTTTCTAAAGGTAACAGAACTGTGAGTTGGATCATGGTTTAAATGTTTATGTTTCCACTAAGTAATACGTAAACTGAGGCAATTAAACCATATAGTTCCCAGTCATGATCCATATTTCCATTACAGACAGATTATAATAGCTAGATTCCATTTCATTTCCTGAGATAATATAGTATTAGCTATGTTAATAGTTCTATTTTGACAAGATCAGTATTAATGCTGGTTTTCTCCTGGGCTCTGGGAGTGAGGTTAGATAATTGAGGCATCACTGGACTAGCTGTTAAGATTTCTCTTGGTGTGAGTAATCAAGAAAGTAGAAATAATGGAGGTAGTCACCTGATTCCATTTTTCCTTTTGAAAACATAACATTGTAAGATTATTTCCAGGCTTGATGTTTGGCTTATGTTCACATAGGTGGCTGCATTGCTTGTCAGAAATACAGAAATACTTCAATAGAAATTAAATTGGCAATAGTTACTACCTCAGGCTCCTTGAATGCCCTTCCAGAACGTTAATGGACTCAGAGCCTCTCCTGGACCCTCCCTTGACCAAATTGTTCACTATAGTAGATTTTTTTTTGTAAAAATGGTCACAATCACTTTCTTCTCTATGCCCACAGCCCTTTGCAATAGGACTTTGGGTTTTCCCATCAAGAGGTAAAGTCTCTTTTTTCACTCCTTGAATTTGGACTGGTCTTGGGACAGGATTTCACCAATAAAATGCAATATAAATGATATTGTACAAATTATAAATCTAGGCCTAAACAGATCCTGTGCACATCTGGTCTCTCAGAAACATACTCTGGAGTCATAAGAACAAGCCCAAAATACTCTTGCGAAAGATGAGAAACCACATGGAACAGAGAGGAAGCCATCTCAGACCAGTCTGAAATGGCAGTTAACCTTGCATCTGGGAGTTAGCTTGGGTAAGAGCAGAAGAATAATCCAGCTGAACATAGCCCAAATTACTGACCCTCAGATATATGAACTAAATAGATGGTCATAATTATCTTAAGCCACTAGGCTTAAATGTTATGTGGGAACACTTATTGAAAATTTATAAGATTACATATAATTTATAATATTATCTACACAGAGATAGGTAAATAATATACCAACAGTCCAATATCTAGGGAGTAAGAACTAGGGAATAGCAGGAGTTCTCCAGAAATTTGCCATGCCAAGACCATTCTCTGTTTTGATTCATTGATATGAGTCGTGCAGCAATAATTTTATTAGGAAAGTATGAGATTTTACATTTTTTAAATTCTATATGGAATCTACAAAGGCCAGTAGGTAACAATTATACTTCAGGCTATACAATATAAAAAGATGTCTCACATTCTACCAGAGTCTGAGAGGATCCTTTTGCTATAATACTTACAGACCTAGCTGTCATTAATTTAATTTATTAATTGTAACTAGACACTGCTTGATACAAAAAGAAATCATTTGATACTTTAGAGCATCTTTAAGTTTAAATTATTCATTAATATTTATTTTTAGTAGTCACTGTTTTTCTTACCAAGATTAAACAGAAAGGCTTTTCACTCAAGTTAAAAATTTCTTTTTCAGTAAAACTGAGTAAAAAGACAAACAACCCACTTTTTAAATGGATAAAAGCACAATGAGCTGAAAACTTACGTGCACACAAAAATCTTCACATAGCTGTTTATAGCAGGTTTATTCATAATTATCAAAATGTAGAAGTAACCAAGATGTTCTTCAGTAGTTGAATGAACTACTACAAACAAGCTACATTATATCCACATAGTGGAATATTATTCAGCATTGAAAAGAAACTGGTTGTCAAGTTCTGAAAAGACACAGAGGAAACTTAAATGCATATTATTAAATGAAAAAAGCCAATCTGAAATGGCTGCATACGTTCCGTTTGGTTAGAACTCTATGACATTCTGGAAAGGGCAAACCTATGGAGACAGTAAAATGACCAGTGGTTGTCAGATGTTTGTGGGGAGAGAAAGTTGAATAGATGGAACCCTGGAGGTTTTTAGGGAAGTGAGAATTTTTTGTGTGAACATGAAGAATGAAACCTAATGTAAACTATGGACTTTAGTTGATAGTAATATCACAGTGTAATACCGCAAGCATTAATTGTAACAAGCGAACCACACTGGTGTTGGATGGTGGGGGAGGCTGTGTGTAGGAAGAGGTAGTATATAGAAACTTTCTGTTCTATCTTTCTGTGAGCCTAAAAGCTACTCTAAAAAATAAAGTCTATATTTTAAAAAATTGGATTAAAAAACTTGGATATTTAATAATGAATGGTCAATAAGCACATGAAAAAAATCGTCAACAGCATTAGTCATCAGGGATACATTGTTTTTTTTAATGTTTATTTTTGAGGGAGAGAGAAAGAGACAGAGTGCAAGTGGGAGGAGGGGCAGAGACAGGGAGACACAGAATCCGAAGCAGGCTCCAGGCTCTGAGCTGTCAGCACAGAGCCTGACGTGGGGCTTGAACCCATGAGCTGTGAGATCATGACCTGAGCCGAAGTCAGACACTTAACCGACTGAGCCACCCAGGTGCCCTGATCAGGGATGCAAATTTAAACTACAGTGACACATCCTACACCCACTAGAAGAACTAATATTAAAAAGACTATCAATATCCATTGTTGGCAAGGATACAGATCACCTAGAATTTTTACACATTCCTGATGGGAGTGTAAAATTGTACAACTACTATTTCTTATAAGTTAAAACATTCATTCACCCAGAAATTCTACTCTTTAGTATTTACCCAGAAGAACTGGAACGTAAATAAAAAGTTGATAAAAAGATATGTGCATAACTGTTCATACCAACTTTATCCATAATAATCCCAAACTGGAAACAACCTAAATGTATACCAACTGGTGAATGGGTAAATTAATTATGCTATATTCTTACAATAACTTTTCTTAAGCAATAATGTAAAATGAACTAAGTCAGGCCATGATGTGAATGAATCCTAATCATTATGCTGAGCAAAAGAAGCCAAACACAAAACAGTACAGATTGCTGATTGCATTTATATGAAATTCTCTAACAGGCAAAACTAATCTGTAGCGATGGAAAAGAGGTCAGTGGTCATTGGGGGATGGATGAGAAGGAGAGATAAGAGACTGAATGCAAAGGGTGGATTTGAAAAAATGTACATCCTTCCTGATGTCAGATATCACTTCTAGGGATGGTAAAATCTATCCCATGCTCATGGTAATTATTGCTTATCAATTTTAGTACATTTTTCAACTTTTTAGGCATTCAGAGACAATGCTGTGAACCATCAAAGCTGGCCTAGTCCTTGAAAGTTTTGACTGTTCCAGACCAAGACCACCCCAGGCTATACCTACCAGATACATCTGTGCCCCAGAGCACACAGCTGGACTGGTTCTATTGACATGTGATATGCTCACTCACACAAAGCACTCTTGTTCACAAGGGCCCCATACTTGGCTTAATGCTCTCCTGTCACCATCCTGAAGTTATTAATAGATTTTTAATAAGAGACCCCTCACTTCATGTTGTACTGGCCCTCCAAACTGCATAGCCTCTCCTGGCAGCAAGGCTGTGAGTCATGAAGCCCCTGAAGTTGGTTCAACTTTAGTTTTTAGTCTGTAGTTTTTTCAAGATGCAAAGATAGGTGTTTTTTAATGCTGTTCATTTGCAGTATCTGGCTTTCTTCTTCAAGGCCAAAGCAGATAGGTGGAAGAATCTTTTGAGGAATAGACATTAGATTCTCTTTTGAGTGAGAAAGCAGTAATTACTACTTTGAATGGGTTTGATTTCTAAGTCTTCCTTTAGACTCTTGTTTTCCCATGGGGCTTCTTGTAATGAGGCCGTGACCTTCAACTACCTAGAAGTTTTTAAATATAGGATGAAGCATTTCCCTGGTGAACTCAGTTCACATTCTTCCTTTTGAATCCTGTCTCTTTCATATCTTTAACACTTGGATTAGCATAAAGTAAAATAAAAAAATCTCTCTGTCCTGATGTTATGGGCTGAACTACATCCTCCAAAAATATGTCACAATCCTGAAGGTTACTTCAGGACCTGTGAATGTGACCTGATTTGCAGTTGACTCAATCAAGACACAGGGAGCAAAATCTCTGCAAGCAAAGAAATGCCTGAGGCTACCAGAAGCTAAGAGACAGACATAGAATGCTCCTTCAGTGCCCTCAGAAGGAACCAACCCTACCAACGCCTTGATCTCAGAAGTGTAGCCTCCAGAACTGAGAGACAGTACATTCCTGTTATTGAAGCCACCCAGTCTGTGGTACTTTGCATGGCAACCCCAGCAAACTAAAGCAGCTACTGAAATTGAAGGGCAGGAATGCATGACAATAGAAATCCCGGATAAATTATAAGGTTTTCATTTAATTTCTCCATTATTTGCTCTTCTTACACTCTTCTGTTTCTTACACCCATCAGCATCCTTAGCACATTTTCCTTAGGTGATCACGAAGTTGTCTTCCGGCTAGAATCTCATGATGTAACCATCAAAATGTGGTCCACCTCCTGTCTACACTGAAGTCGCAAGGTATGCTTGTTTAAAACATAGGTTTCTAAGTCCCAGACCAGAACTACGGAATTAGATTCTTTGAGAAAGCCTGGCCCAGGAGACTTCATTTTCTGAAAGCTCTCCAGGTGATTCTGAAATAAACTAAAATGTGGTTAGTGAACTAAATGGTAACTGAAGAAATCTTTGGCTGGATGGCTAGTATCACGTGAAGGAATAATTCACAGACACTGACACCCTGACCCTCCCCTTTTCAAGAGCTAAGTGGGAGAGACTCCTTAGGGCCAAAAAGCACTGCTACACCAGATCAGAAGGTGATTGCTGGCTGTTTTAAACCCCAATAAGACCTGTGTTGGACAGACTAGAAGATTCAAGGCTCCAAACCATTCTTTGTATTTGTTTCCCTCTTGCAAGAGTCCTCTTGTTTACACATTAAGTTCATAAGATATAAGGCAAATAACGGTGCCTTAAGAGTAAGGGTTCAAACCCAAGATAGAAAGAGGCACTTAAAGAAAGGAGCAGAGGCTATGGAGTTACAAACGCTTTGTTTGCACAGAATTTGGAAATCCCTAGGCAAACATGGAGTTCCCAGAAGTTTCTACTGGAAAGTGGTCATAGTGCCTCCTTGCCTTTTATCTTATCTGTGAGACAAAAGATGGTGCTAGAATTCCACCCCAGGGCTATCTCCAGCAGTTCTTTCTGAACAACGTCTTTGTCTTCCTGTGGATCAGCTACTACCATCTTTGGAGTGTGGTGTGTTAGGGTATTTGTTCTCCCTTACAATCTGTTACTTGCCTGAGGAAGGGGAGTTTTAGAGTCTCTGTCTGAGGGATGTTTATTAGCATGTGACATAGGATTTTAATTTGGCATCCCAAGGAAAAAGAATCTTAGGTTAGAAACACTAAGCCTCTTCTTATAAAACCATTTCCTAATACAAAGATAACATCTCCTCTGCTTCTTTGCTGATTTTTAGATAAAAAGTTAAGTGTAAAATACAGATGCCTTCAAGTCTGACTCAGTTTTCATCTTACCGCAGCAGCACTGATTTTCCTGGCTTGAGCAAATTGGACCACTGGGTTACTCTTGACTGTTAGTCCCAGACCCCAAATCATAAAATGTAGTTTCCCTTACACCTTTCTCCTTTGACTCAAATTTCTCTTTAATTAACATAATGAATTTCTAATCATACTTTCAGTGCACAAGTTCAAGAGGCAGATGTTTGCAAAATGCAGTATTGCCACTGTTTCAGAAGCTCCCTGGTGGTGTTGCTTCCCTCCTCAACCCTCTGGTGACATGTGGATGCAACCTTGTGGTGTGTGCATGCACCCCGTACACTTGTGTGCGTGCACGTGTGCATGTGTGCAACAACAAGTGGCAAAACTGGAAGCTGCCAAATAAAATGTGTGGGTGTATTTGGGGTCTTGGGGATGGCAGTCCTAGAGATACAGATTTGACTGAAATGGAAAGCATGACCCAGAGAAACAAAGAAGGTTAGAGTTTTTAAAGAGGAAAGTGGGAATTTGCATAAGTTGTTTTGAGTGAAATGGGATTGGTGCTGGTATAGGTACAGTAACACTGATCTGTATGCAATTTTTGCTAGTATTAGGACAAGCCAATTATGACCACTTAACATATAGCAGATTCCTTGGCTTTTAGCTGAGTTCAACACAAGTTCTGAGAATTTGAGATAGAAGCAGAACATAAGCCCTCTTCCTCTGTGTCCTCCCAGCTCCATTTGAAATAACACTCTTAGCAATCAATGCTTATTCCATTTTATTCTCTCCCATATCATGCGTGCATATGCTAGTGCCCCTTTGTGTGTGTGTGTGTGTGTGTGTGTGTGTGTTTGGGGCTTGAGGAGTAAAGGGCTACTATTTGTTTCCCAGAGCAATATCAGTTCATAAGTTTATGCAATATCTATTTTCCTTTCTCAATTTAGTTATTTCATTATTTGGACTTGTAAAATAATTTTAATATTTACTCAAAGCATATGACTTATCACTAGCCCTTACATACTTGAGAAATAGGGGTGATTATGAAGGAAAGGAAGGGAACAAAAGCTATCAGATTTTAAGCTCAAGGTCAAGATAAATTCAGAAAAGACAGGTAAACATCAAGGTACTTTCCCACCAAAGAGGCCAATATTGTTGAGCATATCAATTTTCATAAGGCTTCTTATTTCATAAAATAAATAAATATTATTTATTAGAAACAATAATTTAAGATGAGATTTTGCTCTTAAATATCATAATTTCATCTTTAAAAAATTTCTCCAAAAGTGTCAGCTATTTTATAAATTGATATATAGTTTTTCATTTTTTAAAATTCCAATTTATTTGGTTTTAAAAAATAAATCCTCCACACCCATGGTAACCTGTCTTTTATCACCATCAAATATAAGGACTCATTATTTTACAGTGGAGAAATTTAGAGCATTTTGCAACATTTTACTATACTATTCTTGGGCTGACCAAACTATAGAGTAGGTCTTTGTACATAGACAAATTCCGGTAAGAAAGACAACTGAAAAGTAGAGGAAAAGAAATGCTAGGTATAAAGCTTAGTTACATTTAAAAAAATTGTATCAGGATGCCTGGAGGCTCAGTTGGTTAAGCATCGGACTTTGGCTCAGGTCATGATCTCGCAGTTTGTGAGTTTGAGCCCCGCGTTGGGGCTGTCTGCTGTCAGCACAAAGCCCGCTTCAGATCCTCTATATTCCTCTCTCTCTCTGTTCCTCCCCTGCTCCTGCTCTATCTCTGTCTCTCTCAAAAATAAATAAAACATTAAAAAAATTGTATCAAAACTCACCAAACCTAATAGAATTTGAAAGAAAGTGTTGAAAGTTGCTGCCCACGTGAACTAAAAGAAGTATTGTTTGTCTTGGGAAAATCCCCAGGTCAGTAGCTGATCTTAACATGGAGGCAAAAACGGGGGGCTTAGTCATCATTCACTAGGTAGTGAGAGGAGACTATTACTGTATTAAAAAAGAAAACTAGATTAAATGTGAACCAGTAGCCCCTAAATGAGTACTATATTCCCTATCCCTAAAAGAAATGGCCATATGTTGCATTCTTGCAAATAATTTGCCTTTCCAGGAAAAGATATTCCAACCTTGCTTAAAATAACAAGCAGATGAACATTCAGAATAACAAAATAATAACAACAAAACTTTTCAATGATGAATGTAGTTCATAACAGAAATATAGCTAGAAACTCTAAAAAATTGCCTTGTGTACAGTGACAGCATTAATGGCCTTGGTGCTAGGTGCTTTGTACACTCTCTTCAATGCAACGTAAGTTTCTTTTTGGCAGTCAGGTATCAAGGTCTGAAGTGCAGTGAACATATAATGTGGCTTGTTCATGAAAGCCATAAGAGTGGCCAGTGTCCTTTTTCACGTCTGTTGTCTGAATATTACTCTTGTGAATTACATGGACAGTAGACTTTTCTTAACATGGAATTTCCTGTTAATGAATTTTGGTGAATAGTGACTTAGAATTTTTATTTATTTATTTATTTATTTTAGAGAGAGAGCACAGGAGAGCAAGGGGTAGAGAGAGAGGAGACAGAGAATCCCAAGCAAGCTAAGCACTGTCAGTGCAGAGCTCCATGGCAGACTAGAGAGACTGGGAGATCATGAACTGAGTCAAAATCAAGAGGCCAAAACTTAACCCACTGAGCCACCTAGGTATCCCTAGAATGAGTCTCAATTCACCTCCTTGGATGTTGGTGGAACAAAAATATATTGCAGTCACCCCTGTTTTGACAAATCCAGAACATCTTTTATATTATCTATACCCATTTAATGTGGCAGAGATTTAAAACAGAGTAAGTTCTTGATGTATTTAAAAAATATTTTTATTTTCTAGATTCTAGAATCACAAATCCCTATTTTATTTCATTGTTTTAGTGTTACTTGCTATTGTATTTGTCCACCTTTCTGTTGATGTTGACACTCAGATTTTTAATGAATTTACCAAAGCCAAATCCTTTCTCACACTTTGGATATTTTCAAAAGATTCTCATTTATAATTCAAAAAGAAACTTATTATGCTTTAAACCTTTAAACCTGTTTGTTTTAAACCTGTAAGACATCCTGAGTCAAGTGAGGCTGGCATTTTACAGTTATGATATTGTAGAATTTATATTTTCATTTGTAAATTAAGCAATATTTTGGCTCTAAAATTATGCCCAGTATACTTAATCCAAAATAGATATTTTTGTACTTCTTTCTCTTATACTGCGTATTTATTGTATATATTATACTTATATTACAAATAAGTGTTCAGTTAATGATAAACTCAGAATTAAAATCACGGAGAATACTTGATACATAACTTGAAATTGATAACATCATGAAAGAAGTTGTACCCCTAACATAGTTCTTCCACTTTAAAATAAATTGTATTCTGAAAGAAAATTATTAGGTCATTTTATGACCACCACATTATGAGTATATGAGGTTATTGCAAAGAAAAAGTATATAATGGGTGAATACATACTTAAAGTATATTTTAATTATTTCCTAAGTACTGATTACTGGGTTTGCTTAAGTCTTGCATTTAATTTTTCAATTGTGCAATCTATTTGTTTATTAAGTTATAATTGACATATTATTATGTTAGTTTCAGGTATACAACATAGTGATTTGATATTTGTATACATTGCAAAATGATCTTCACAATAAATCTGGTTAAAATCTGTCACCATACAAAGTTATGAAATTTTTTTTCTTGTGCTGAAGATTTACTCTCTTAGCAACTTTGAGATGTGTAATACAGTATTATTAACTATCATTATTATATCCCTATGACTTTTTAATTTTTTAACTGAAATTTTATACCTTTTGACCCCTTTCACCCCCCCCCCACCCTGCCCTGTGGCAACCAGCAATCTGATCTGCATACCTATGAACTTGATTGTTTTGTTTGTTTTGTTTGTTCTGTTTTTTTAGATTTCACACATAAGTGAGACCATGTGGTATTTGTTTTTCCCTGTCTGGCTTATTTCACTTAGGATAATGCCCTCAATTTCCATCCATGTTGTCACAAATACCAAGATTTCATTCTTTTTTACGGCTGAATAGTATCCCAATTTAAAAATTTTGATATGTAAATCAGTTTTCCATAGGGTGGAAATCTTTTCAAAACACCAGGCTTTGTAAAACACACTCCTTGTATATAAGTCACAACATGTTCCATTTTAAGTTGTATTCTATATTTATCTAGAGACACTCTGTATTTAATTTAAAATTGCATTCTATATTTTTCTCAAAACATTCTGAATGTGTTGGATAGTAATTGCACAGAAAGAACTGTCCTTGGAATTATATCATTTTTTATTTATTTTTCACTTTTGTTTGCCCATCATGAAGTGTGCACCAGCAGACTCTGGTGTTTTTTGCTCTGAAGAAAAAATTCTATAAATCTGTGTGGTTTGTAGATCATCTGTCTTTGAGTTGAGGCTTATACTCCAGAATCTTCTTATGAAAGCAAAACTCTTTTGCACCAAGGAGTAAACTCAAGATATGAACTATTTGCTGTAGGGAAAAAAGATCTTTGTTCCCTGGCTGGATTAGGTGGTAGGATACCCCAACTGTGTTCTTGCTGGAAAAAGAACATAGCTGAGAAACAATTCTACTTTTGTCTCTTTCACAAATAAAGATTTCTCCTGTTTCATATCAACTTTGTTGATCAGCTCCCTCAACTTTATACAGAAGTGACAAAGATTTGACTACCTATGGAATTTTATCAATCTTTTCTCAAAGGAATATGTGGGGGAAAAAAGGATTAAGAAGCTCTGCTTTCTTATTCACTACAAATCTTTATTGAATCTTAATAATGGACGAATAGCTATTTTCAAGGAACTTTTTAGGAGAGAAGCACTAATCTTAGAAGTCTTAGAATCTGTTTTTAGTCCTATCTCATCTAGAACCTCAGACTCAAAATGTCTCATTCCTAAACTTGTATCTTCTTCCCTATTTGGCCCTTCCTTGAACTGCCACCCAGCTCCCGAGCTAGACATCTGGTTCATTCTTAACTCCTTCCTCTTCGGATTTAGCACATCTCTGCAGTGATATTCCCTGTCAGTTTTACCTTTTAATTAATTCTCCGGTCCACCTGCACCTTTCCATATGAACAACCATCAACCTAACCACGACTCTTATTTCTCTACTAGACTGTTGAAGACATGTGTGAATTGATTTCCTCTCTTCAGCCTTGGTTCCCTCATGTCTATCTTCAACACAGTCAACAGAATGCTATGTCTAAAACTGGGTATTTGTAAACACCACTTTTGTACTGAGAACCCAGCAGTATTCCCTTACCATCCATTATCTGATAATCTCTACACTCTTTCATTTTCCTTCAAAGATCATCATGGTATAGCTTTTACTTTCTTTTCTAGTCTTTAACACTTCATGTTTCTTGTTAACCATGTTTGTTGCTCATTCTCTTTTCTCTACCCCCACTGGTCCTAGCCATGATCCTTTTACACCTAATTCCTAAGCATGCCCTTTAGGCCTCAACTTAAATGTAACATTTACTAGGAAGCTTTCTGTTACTCTCACTCCCACTTCTGGATTACTCTAAGTATCCTCCTCTGAGTTTCCAAAGTATTCCTTGAATATTGCTAATATTGTACTGCTACTTTGAATTATAATTTGTTTATATATTTGTCTCCTCCATTTGAAATAAAGCTGGAACTAAGACATTAATCCTTGTCCTTACAGAATTCCTGGTGCAAGGTAAATGCTCACTCAATGTTGGTTAATTAAATTTGGTCTTTAACCAGGCATGGAGCTTAACTAGAAAAATATAAGGCCTCAAGATATGTTACTTAGGGAAACCATGGCATTATCTATTTCATCAATAACAAAGGTGATAATAATTTCTAAATTTCAGAGCCCCTGTGAAGATTAAATAAAGTAGAAGGTAAAGTTTAACTTTTATTTTTAAAATGCATCCCTTCTGCAGTGCCTATCATCTCAGTAAATGAGCCGTGCATCTACCCTTCTACTAAAATGTTGATATAATTTATATCTTCCTCTTCCTCACTCCCATGAATTGAAATTCGTATTGCTTCTATCTCAAAAAATATATCTGGAATCCTTCTACTTCTGTATGTTACCACTACCACCATCCTTCAGACACCTTGGCAGTATCCTAACTTTGTACTCCTACTTCTTGTCCCTTTTCAAACTTTTCTTATTTTAGAATTCAGAACATCTCTTAAAAATAAAAATCTTATCATAACTTCTTATTACTTTAAACCTCATAAAGACTTTACTCTTATAGTGTGAACGGGGGAGGGGTGGAGGAGGTAGACACAGAATTTGAAGCAGGCTTTAGTCTTCGAGCTGTCAGCACAGAGCCTGACGCGGGGCTCAAACTCATGAACTGCGAGATCATTACCTGAGCTAAAGTTGGACGCTTAACTGACTGAGCCAGCCCCAAGATTAATGTAATTTAAAAGTACTTTTTGAGTACTCACTACATGCAAAACACTATAGAAATACAGAGGCAAACTGGAGATTTCTGTCCCTGCTTTAAATGTGTTTGATTTCTAACAGTGGAGCAAAACAGTAAACAAATAATTTAAAAAGTAACAGCCTCATATATTTAAGTAAAGAAAAAGTAGGCAGCGCCTTATATATGAAGTGGTGATCTAGTCTAAAGAGGGAGGGAAATTTCTTTATTATAGGTATCGTTAATAATGAGTGCTCATCTAATTTCCACTGGTAAACTACAAACCTCTAAAGGGTGAAGCCTGTGGGTTAAATGTCTATAGTGCCTGCAGAGCCATCTGTCCCCTTGCATAGAGATACTTGCATCGATAAATCAGAAATTCAATTGCTGTTAAGCCAGGCCTTCTCCCAAAATTCTCATATCATGATCAGTTTCTCAGTGAGTAGGTCTTTGGTGTATATGAGGAAACTACCTACATCTATACATGTAAAGTTACCATAAAGCAACTCACATATCTTATATTTACAAAGTTCAGCCAGGCTGGAGGCCAATTTTCTTGTATTGCTTCTGGATTAATTATCTTCATAACAGTAATAATATGCAGTTATTAAGTTATTGAATATAGGTGCAACTATAAGTTGTAACTGAGTAGTTACAGAATTAGTTAAAGGATTTCTTATTAATAAGAAAAGCTAAAATGCTGTCTTCAGGGAATGATAAAATAGTTCTAGGATCCATTGACAAGAGGAAATCCCCACCCAGGAGAGGAAAGTAACAACTATTTGGTTCAGCAAACTAGAAGTCTGTTGTTACTCACATAGGTAGTACAGGCGAAGCTTGTGTGGACAGTTGTTTCAGAAGTTTAAGAGAAATAGAGTCTAAGAATAATTTAGCTATAAGAGCTTCTGAAGAGGGAATAAACAAAAATATTAGAGAATACAGCTAAAGATTCCACAGGCAAGGATGTGTGGATCAGGAAAGGCTGAGTTCGAGTACCTGAATGAACATATCTAGAATTTCTAGAACTCAATTATGTTGGATTTTGGCAAGAGGGGGGAGGAAGGAAGTAATATAATATATCTTTACCTGTCTCTACCAAATTCTGAATCAATGTAGAAGGAGACAAGGTCAGATAGATTTTTTTAAGTCACTTTTACTAGTGATACTGTTTGTTGCAGAATAAGAACAAGGTATGGATCTTTCGTCAAAACAGGCTAGCTACTTCTTTCCCCAAAATGTTAAAAGCTTCCCACTATGTGTACAGGAGGCAAATAAGAGCATCCTAGGGAGAGGCCACTTTTAAAAAGACTCTATAAGGGGCTTAGCCACATATGCTAGGTTCCTTCTTCCCATCTCAACAATCAGAAAGACCCTTTCTCCCATGGGAGACGTATGGAGAGAAAGGCAATGCTGCCATTATCTCCTCAAAAGAGAAAGCCCCCTTTTCTCTGGGATCAAGGAGGAAAACTACTGGGAGGAGGGGTGAATTCTTATAAAACATATATCTTATGTTGAACTCCTCTGTGATCCAGATACCTGTTATTTGCCTGTCAGTATTCATTTTGCCTTCATAGGTCATTACCTATAGTGGAGTAGCCATTATTTCACTAAGGAAGGAAATCTCCTCAAGTTATCTAGTTTTCATCAGAATTGTCCTAATTTGAATAAGTTGTTTTAGTATCTATAATTGAATTGATGCAGGAAGATTTTTTTTTTCACTCAAATCCATAATCTCAGAGTTGTTGTGGTCCAGGTTACTCTTCAATTATCAAAGTTGGATAATGCTATAAATCTCTTATGACAAAGTTCTTCTATGCTTTATCAAATTTAGTTTGTGCTCATATAAACTAAGTTGTAGGTGATGCATATTTAATGAGGGAAGGAAATTTTTCTTAGTTTAGTATGCATACCTAATGCATATATTCATTATAATATATAATGCCCTTAAATATGGTCTAATTTATAGTCACTGGATAGTTTTTCATGTGTCTGTTATATTAACTTAAAATCCAAAGAGTGGCCTCTCCTGCCATTTCCTGCTTCTGTTTGAGTGTTTTGAACTTCAACTGTGTCTGTATGATGCCAACTGATGAAGTCAGCAAACACTAACTAGTCCTGTTGTTAGTATCCTGCAGAACAAGTAGTCGGTTGCTGGAGACTATAGTTCTTGTTGTCAGCTGGTTCCGATCAGGTCATATGGTTTTGTTCAATTGTCTTCCTTAGTTTTTTATGTTTACCAATCAAACTCTAAAGTGGTGTGGAACAAGAAGTTCATTTTTTAAATATACTAAGGAAAGGGAGTGGGTAGTCTGCCTGCCCCAGAGTGTGTCCTGTCATTACACAAAGTTCAGTGATGACATTAGCCGATAAAGTTTTTGTAGACTTGGGTTACCTAAATGAATTAACTTTCCTGATTTGTAAAATATAAAATCAATGATTCTTAAGCCATATGTGACTTTATGGATGAAAATTTTCAAGTTGCCTCTAATTGGGGACAAGGTATTTATTTTCCAGTATTCACTAGAAGTTCTCTGCTTGCCCACCATTCTTAAGATCAGAAAAAAAAAAGAAAAAGAAAAAAGAAAGAAAAGCAAAACATAAATGTAAATATCAAAGAAAGAGCCCACATTTATTATTTTTTTTTATTTTTAAATTTTTTTTTTTTTAACGTTTATTTATTTTTGGGACAGAGAGAGACAGAGCATGAACGGGGGAGGGGCAGAGAGAGAGGGAGACACAGAATCGGAAACAGGCTCCAGGCTCTGAGCCATCAGCCCAGAGCCCGACGCGGGGCTCGAACTCGCGGACCGCGAGATCGTGACCTGGCTGAAGTCGGACGCTCAACCGACTGCGCCACCCAGGCGCCCCGAAAGAGCCCACATTTAAATGAAATGCTAATTCATCATTTTCTAACTGATATTTTTTCCTCTTGCTACAGTAATGTCTATGGTAGTGTCTATATAATCAAACAATCCAAATAGTCCTATTCAAGTCCTGTTTGAATCAAGGTGATTGAATAGCCAATGATTAGCTTCATTTATATATAGGGACCATCTTAAGGATTCAACTGATAGCTGATAACCTAGTCTAATAAATATATTATTAAGCTTTCTGAAGTAGTTAGCTTTAGATCAATTCAGTGCTGTCAGTTTCTCCCTAACCAAAGCAAATCTATCAAAAATTAAAAAAAAAAAAAGTTTCAAGACAAAATTGCCCAAATGCTCAAAGACTACAAATTGATATTCTGAGAATTAGGTAAATATGCTCTCATGGTTTCACACCCCCATCCTTCAAAATGTCTTCCTGAAAGAGAAATTATAGCAGCTTATTTTACATAAATAAAAACGTAATGGTATTGGTATGTAAATAGGGGTTTGGGAACAGGAGTGTTCATAAGAATCCCTTGAGTGGTTATGAAAAAATGCAACTCCCTGGCCTCATCCCAGAGATTCTGATTTAGGAACAGATATTTTTAAAAACTTTTGTCAAGTGGTTCTGAGGGCGGTAGTCCAGGAACATCTCTTTGACAGCACGGCTATAAGCAATTAATAAAAATATCACAGCTCTACTTCCGTATGTACCTAGTGATGACCCCAGGTGTGCTTTGACTTTCAGCATCGGAATTCCACATACTGATTGGTGGCTGTGTGGCCTTCCTCTTCCACTTTTCTGGGTCCAAAGAAAGAAAAGTTGATTATGGAGCTAATATTACAGTTTTGTTTTGTTTTATACTTGATAACTTAGAGGGCCTTCCTATCCTTTTTTAACTTGAGAAAGGGGGTCATTTTCTCTCTGCTTTTCCTCAGGAAGCAGTGTCTGAAGAGCCAGGGTAATGGCACCTGGCAAGGCAGCACTCTTCCCTCCTCTTTGAGGACAGGCTGATGGCTGGCAGAGGTGGGGGGGGGGGGGTGGGTGGGGAGTGGCAGGCAGGGCTCTTCTGGAACCTGACCAGAAAAGTCCTTCACACTTAAACTTCTTAAAGGACAAATATCTTCCGGCTCCACAAATACCCATCATCTGAAAGATATAACTTGTCAGTAAACATGAGGCAGAAAAAGGAAAACTAATAAGCAGTCTAAGAGATTTCCTCCTGGCTCTACCATGACAGATGTTGTTTTCAACTACATGGTAATGAGCAATCAGCAAGTAGCTCACCTACAAAATGCTGAAACCATTTTCCAGGGAAGCCTAAGTTTCCATTTTAGAGGATTCTGACTATTTGCATTTCTTTATCTATAATCTCTTAACAGACTTCCTTGGGAGCCAAATCTCTTATTTAGTTTATATCAAAGAGAGAAGTTTTCCTTGTAGTTAGAGGGAAAAGAAGGGAAGGTGAGGACAGACAAGTAAACTAGAAACAGGATTTTCCTCAGGAGGAAAAGCCATTAATTTTGAGAAGTAGAGACCCACAGAATATTCTCAGATAGAAAGCTGAGAACTTTGGTTGATTTTTTCCTAATGTTGTCTAGAAGATAATTAGCTTAATCTTTGATGCATGCTATGCACTCCTAATCCTTGGAGACACAAGAGTAGGAAATGTAAAATTAGCCTCACTTTGCTCAAGTTGGGAGGAAATGTGAGTCCTCTATGATTTGAGAAGAAAGAGGGAACAAATCACAGCTTTTGCTTGATTCTTCATCTGGAAAATGCTCACATGTCTTTAAATCACCTGCCGTCCAAATATCCAATCTCTAAATCCACAGATTCTTAGAAAAGAGTACAGACCCAGCCTCTTAGGGACACGTTCAAATGCCAAATAATTACTAACAATTGGTCAAGCACTTATGTGTATTCAACCACTAACTTCCGCCATCACGTAACCCTGTGTTCTTCAGGAGTTCCAGCATGTGACTGCCGGTAGCACAAAGGACCAGCTCCTGCCCTCTTCCCCTTTGGTGTCCAGACTCCAGCTAAGTTGTAGTTTCTGTGTATTTGTTTTGGATCTGCCTAGATCCGCTGTGGCTGTGAAGACTTGCCAGAAGGCAGCTTGGATAAATGCTAGCTCTATGACCGTAGTGATGTCATAGTTGGGGGCAGCCAACAGCACTATTCAATTAACTACATAGGCCGGGTACTAGCCTCCAAGTGGAGCCAAAACCATCGAAACGCTGACACTATTAAGCAAACACTTTAAATTAAAACTCCTAATCTAAGTCACTAAAAAACTCAATGCAACTAATTGGATAACTTTAAGTGCATGGAAACAAGAACATTATTTTTATTATTATCACCTTTGAAAAAGAATGCAATCTTTCCTTTAATATGAAAGACTGTGTAGTAGTGTGGATGGACTATTTATGTGTTGTGGTCACACTTGATGCGTGTATACTTCCTTGTGTAAAACAGTACAGCCAGGAAACCAAGTTGATTTGAGTGCTATTTAAGATAAGGGGTAAGAACCTAGCAAATAAACTGCCCAGGACTGATGATAAGTGTTGTGTCTGTCCAGTCCTCCCCCTCACCATTATTGCTACTTGGAACTGAAGATGAATAAATATTGTCTGTTTTAGGCTTTGAGTGTTAAGGATTCCAGAGAGAATACTTTATATTTTGCTTGGGTACTTTTCAGATATGCCATTGTAAAACTTCAGCTCCATACTTTGAATATTTGTTAATTCATAATTGATTAACCACCTGCTATGTGCCAAGTCTGTAATAGACATTGGAATTAGAAAGTCACAGAGGAAGACCCTATCCACCTTTGGGAATCTTACAGTTCAATGGGAGGTTCACAGATGAATACTGATCATTTCATTACTGGATTTGCAAGTTAACCGAGAAATAAGAAAGGGTACTTCTGGAGCCCTTGAAAATTTCACGGAGGCCACCAGTGAAGTCCTCTGGTAGGTGGTGACTATCAAGTAAGAATTTGTGGAGAAAGGGGAGGATAATTTTGTCTGAGGAAGAACATGGCCAAGGCACTTCAGAGAATTTGGAACAGGTAAAGAGCTAAAAATACAATAGTTTAGTTAGACTAAGTGAGAGAATAATATGAGCTCAGTCCAGGGTTTGGATTTTATCCTGAGGGTAATGGGCAGACATTGAAAGATTCTAATGGGAGGTGACATGATCAGATTGGCAGTTTGGAAAATTCATTCCGGCAGCCTTAGGGAGGATAAATTGAAGAGAGATAATCTTGGAGGCAGAACAAGGTAGTTAGCAGGCAATTACAGTGAAGAAAAACCATGGAAAGGAACTGAATAAATTTGGGTTAGCTGAGAAACATAAGCACATACATTATGCAGTCATGGAGCATGAACAACCTATGTACAAGGTGCAACGAGAGCTTGCACAAATTATCATCAGACACTTTTTGAGGAGACGGGTCTACACTAATAGACATGATTTATTCATTTACATGCACCTTTTCTTTCTCCATGTACATCCCTCAGCCAGGTGTTAGTGTGTAATTCCATGCAGAGCTTGATAATTTGTCTCATCATTTTCCATAAAACTGGGTTTGGGAGAAAGAGATTAACGAAGGTCTTCTTCCCCCCACTTGTCTACTCAGAACCTGGTTTATGAGCTTGAAAGATAAACAGAGATAAGTGAACTTGAAATTAATGGTAACTCTCCCATGCAGATTTTATGTTTACCGTCTTTGCTTGAAATCATGCCAACCAAGTAATTAAATGCTATAAAAATGGCAAGGCCGTGAGTTGGGATCCATTGGACTTGTCAATGATTTACAGAATATTGATGCAACTCTAAAAGTATTTTAGATATGGCTGGACTTTGTGGGGGGGATTCCCTTTTATGTTTAATGACTTGGTAAATTTAGTAAGTCAGTGGTGGAGAGCAAGAAGACAGATGCAGATACTGAGTAAAATATTTGGATTACCAGATCCCAGAATAAGAAAGATACTTCTGCATAAAACCAAATCAACTATGCCACACACTTAGTAATGGCTAAAGAAACAAAATATCTTGAGCACCTTTCATGCTTCAAGCACTATGCAATGTATATATGCACATGTATTATTTGTATGGATGTTTTATTTTCTCATTTAAGGCCTCATTTACTTCAAGTTAAAGCAGCCTCTAAAAGTTAGGAATCAGGATTCATCCCCAGATGTCTGACATCCAATGCTAAGCCCTTTCCTCTCTCCTGTTTATTCTACCATGCCTGCTGTTTCCAAAATAGGCACTCATTTCCTTATTTCAGGAGAAAGGAACATTTCCACGTCATATGTAGCCTTTTAGGCATTTAACCAGTATCGTGCCTCATTGCTTAACAAAATTTTTATCTTAACTGGTCTGAATATTTCACACGGTCTTGGTTGTTAGTCACAGATGTATGGAGGAGAGTAAACTTATAATTTCCTCAATTATGTGGAAGTAACAACTGTAAGATAGGACATTTTAAGCTGAGCTCTTTATATATGGAGATTTGGGGCTAAGCATATTCCATTATTTGGTTTAAGCTTTACCCTAATATGTATGAGACAGGTCTATGCCAATTTCATCTATAAGGAAATTGGATTGAAAACCTTGAGCAGTTCATTCAGGGTCCTTTTACTACTGAGTTGCTAGGCCAGTATTCAAATTCAGGTTTGCCTGCCTCCAGAATCCTACAGGTTAAGCATCACACTGGAGTGTCTTGTACTTAAAAATCTACTAGAGCACTGACGCTCAAAGTAGGCAGTCCATAAACAGTAACTGATCCCTAAGGAGATAAAAGAACTTATCCCAGGGGGCACCTGGGTGGCTCAGTCAGTTGAACATCTGACTTCGGCTCAGGTCATAATCTCGTGGATCTTGAATTCAAGCCCCATGTGGGGCTGGCTGCTGTCAGCCTGTCAGCGCAGAACTCGCTTCCAATCCTCTGTTCCCTTATCTCTGTCCCTCCCCCACTTGCGCTCTCTGGAAAATAAATAAACATTAAAAAAAAAAAGCAACCTTGTCCCAGAATGGAAATTAGTACACATCTTCCTTCTTTGGGAAAGTTACACTATTTTTTAAAAAGTGCCAGCTTCCTGATGTAGTTGGGTTACATTCCCATTAAGTTTCTGCTTATCTTGTTGCAGCCCAGTAAAGGAGTCCTATATGAAGGGCACTGATTGACAGACCACATTTGACTATCAATGCACCAGATAATTGTGGGCCCACCAAATTCATTAGGTGAGAAATATCCCAAAGAAGCTGTAAGGAAACATTTCTGAAGCCCATAAATGTCTCATAGTTAACAAATACTCCACCAAGGAAAAAAGAAGTTTTCATAGATATATTTCAAAATTTTGAATGAGATACATAAATCTTCTTTTTAAAAATTTACCATTGGAAGTTGTATTCCACAGGCGCCTGGGTGGCTCTGTCGGTTAAGTGGCTGGCTTCACCTCAGGTCATGATCTTGCAGTTAGTGAGTTAGAGTCCTGCACTGGGCTCGTGCTGACAGCTCAGAACCTGGAGTCTGCTTCAGATTCTGTTATCTCCCTCTCTCTCTGCCCCTCCCTGACCCCTGCTTTGTCTCTCTTGTTCTCAAAAATAAATAAACATTAAAAAAAAGAAGTTGTATTCCAAAATGTATTTAGGATGTCTGAGGTATGCACAGTTGTGTAATTATATTCGGATTTTAAGTACTATACTTGAAAGAGTTACAGTAACGACATTGTTCAATGATTTGGGCATGTGATATGTTTAGTTCATGTTAACATTTTTTCTTGATACTACCTTTAAAATTATGAATAAAGTGCTTCCTAGAAATTCCGTTAGAAATATACACAAATCAAATGAAAATAACAGAAAGGTGGTAGAGAATCAAATGAACAATTAATTTTTTCAAAACTACCATCTTTACTCTGGTTTCCCTGAGAGTGTTACAGAGGTTTTAAAAAGCATGATTACCAAATGTAATACAGTTCTGAGGTCAACAATGTTTATGTCAAAGTCCTTAACTAGTACAAGGACATTTACCATTCCTGTTTCAGGAAAGCTTTCTTTCCAATATCTCTAATGTTTGTTTTTTTTGTTTTGTTTTGTTTTGTTTTGTTTTGTTTTGTTTTGTTTTTGCTTTTTCTTTCCTTTCTTCTTTCCTTCTTTCTTCCAGTGTCTCTCTCATTTTCTCTCTCCTCTTATTAAGAAAACTTGTCTATTCAAAACAAAGTTCATTGCCTCTGTAAATTCTAAGAAGGCAAGGAAACCATTGTTTAAGTTCATCTTTATTGTTTAGCAAGGAGCAATTTCAAACTCAGTACAGTTCTGTGTATTTGTTGCACAGTATATTGAGACTTCCTACATAATTTCAGAAACTGCTGTGTATATACTAATGTCCATTAGTCTTAGAACACACAAGTTTGCAAATTTGAATGACGCAAAAGTTTAGAGTTGTGTTTTTGCCTATTATCTGTTGGATGCTTGATCAGGAATGCAACATGAATCTGTCTATCAAACTATTTATACAGGGTTTAAGCTTTTAATCCAAAAAACGTTTACAGAGCACCAGTTATGCGCAAGTAATTAGAAAAAGTCTTGGCCCTTTCTCTGAAAGGTGCTGGTAAACAATGCCATTTTCCTTTTAGGCTATAATTCTGTTCAGAAATGAAAGAGCAAAGGTTCTCAATGCCCCCCACCCCCTGCCCTTTTTTTTTCCTTCCTGAGAATCAATAGGCAATTACCCTGACCTGGGAGGCAAAATAAATTCACTCTAATATGTGAGTTTACCATTGAGAGGACAACATATATTTTACATGCCCATTTAAACACATGCTCCTCCAGTCATTTCTGAACTCCTAGGAGAAGAGTTTCTTTATACGTCATGAAAAAGTATTACCCCTAACTGACAGAGTAAAGGCTTTTAAATATTCAAATAATTCTTTCAAAAGATGATCACTTATTTCCAGTTTTTTTTTTTTTTTTTTTTGTTTTGTTTTTTTTTTTTTTGCAAGGATGATATTGAGGTTTACTAAAATTTTTGTTGTTGTTGGTCTCTGGTACCTGGAATAATCTTCCTATCACGTATTTGGTGATATAACTTCAGTCATAATCTTTTACTACTATAGATAATGATGCACTTTGGCTAAGCGGCTTAATAACAACCATACTGTACATTTCTTTGGCCTTTGCCTGTTCCAGTGTAGGATTATTATTCTCCTTATACCTTGGAGAAAACTGAAGCTCACAGGGCTGACCAGCTGTGAAGCACAGACTTACACTTGTCTGTCTGGGTTTAAATCCTGGCTCCACGGCTCGTCAAATATGTGATTGGGGGCAAGTTACTTCACTTTTTAGGCCTCATTGTCTCCATCAGTAAAGTGGGGGTAATGAGAGCACCTGCCTTACTGGTTGTTGTGACAACTTGAATCAGTTAATATATGTTAGATACTTAGAACAGTGCCTGGCACGTAGTAATACTACATCTAGGTCAGCAGTTGGACCCAGATTTTTAGGTTGCACCTGGTACCAGTTCCTTTCATCACAGTTGTGCTTCAGTTATGTCTCCTCTCACCCCTTCCTATGGTGGTACTAGAAGAATGGGATACTAGACCAGAGGGAAAAGAAGCATGTTCTTATGACGTAACTTCTACAGCTTCTTAAATTAAAAACCATCTAGGTGATAACAATGTCAGTGCCAACAATTTATTTAGTAAGGCATCCAACGGACCAGGCTCAGTACCACCTGCTTTACATGCACCTTTCTACTCAATCCTCATAGCAGATATATTTATCCTCATTTTACAAATGGGGAAATGTAGACAGCAAGAGATTGTGCCTCTAATCAGAGGACAGTGATAGGTATCAAAAGGAAGTTTCACATCTGACTTAATAATGGTATCCTTGGAATGAAACAGGAATGTGCTTAGTCATATCAAGTGATCTGATACTCAGAGCTCATGTTCATCCATTACCTATGATTTATGTTCTGGAGCTCATGTACTTATTCAGAAGTAGTGGCAGGTAGCATGGGGGTGATGGAGGGATCAGGATTACAGGATGTAGGTAATGACAGTAGCAAGCAGGTTGTGGGATGACATGACAGCACAGGAGGAAGGAGGAGAAATTTTAAAAGCATACCTAATAACTTAAAAACATTCCACTCTCTGACATTTCAGAGAAGGAAAGGTAGCCCTACACACCTCAATAGTGCCTTAAAGCTTCAATGTCTGCTTTTACTGAAGTCATGAATGTTCATAACAGTGGCAGGATTTCATCCAGAAAATGTGAGATTCTGCTTTGTGTCTTCTTTCTATTATAGTTTTTGGAAAGTGTTTACCCCCAAATGGTAAATAACCATTTTGGTGTTAAAGGGTTAAGCTACAATTATTTGGAATGTTTCCATACTTAAAATTTTGTTGTTTTTGTTTTCAAGTAGGCTTCATGCCCAGCACAGAGCCCAGTATGGGCCTTGGCCTTGAACTCATGACCGTGTGATCAAGACCTGAACTAAGAGCAAGAGTCAGATGCCTAACCAAGGTGCCCAAGAACCCCAACCACACTCTATTTGAAATCTACCCTTTGGAGCAGTAAGGATGACTGAATTCAGAAGTTTGGTGAGCCTGAGGGTTCAGCGTGACTAATAATTTGGATCAAACAACAGCATTTTAGAAATATCTTGAACATTTTTTTTGTCTCAATGACATCAATGGATCAGTAGATCAGCTCCTGTTCAGTGTTCTTCTTTGAAAAATCATCAATGTCTTCTCAGCTCATCATTATTAAGTACATTTGCAATTTGTTTGTGAAATATAACCCTGTGTTATAGACTTTTCCCTTCTTTGCCCAATTGAGTTATTTCAATGTGATTATAGCCACTGATCCCTTCCAGGCTGGGTAATCAGGTTCTTTACCATCACAGGCAAGTTGTGTTTCGTTATGTTAGTAAGTGACTGAAGGCTGTTCACAGGGCAGGGTGGAATCAGGGTTAGCTCAGTTTTCCTACTCCTTAAATGTCAGTGCTTGCCATCTTCATTATCATGAGAAAATACCTTAATACACACCAACAATCAACAGAACCACTGGATTCTATTCCTGAAGTTGATAGAGTTTGGACAAGTCACAATCTCTGCATTATGACTTCATCCCTTTTAAAGTAGAATTCTATCATTGCAGTTCCCCTCCTAGGGATTCAGTAAAGATAAATGAGGTGATCTATGCTGAATGTGTAGAAGTCCTTGAAAGAGGCTGTATCAACTGGTGGTGATTATTTCCTTGTTGTTGTCATTGTCTCCCTTGCCCTTCTCCATTAGCGGTCAATATTGTGCTCTAATGGACTGGTGTGGGAACGAAGCTCTGACAGTCAGTGAGGTTTACACAAGAAGTCAAAAAGCAACAGGATTAGATGGACCAATTCAGTCCATAGAAATCAGAAGGGGGGGCTTCTTTCTGAGAGACGACATCAACCAATTATGAGCAGGTGTCACAGTATAATTTTAAAGCCATATTTAACATTTTCTTCCCCTTATCTCCCTCCACCGGGCATCTTCCATTCCCTTTCACCTTTAATGTCAGGGCACAGTCATGATGAGCTAGGGGTAAATTCAGTAGCAGGGAGGACTTTGAGGTTACATCTATATTTTAAAGGCATAATATTTTAGTCAGCGCTAGCCCACCACTGGGTGGAGTCAGCATCTTCCCGTGAGGATGAGATGCAAAGAGGCATACATGTGGTTCTCTCCCCCACAATCAACCCTACACATTCCAAAATTATATTTTACAGTCGCTCTTACACATAAAGCCATATTTCCAGAAAGTCTATGAATATATAAACTCATTAAATTAAAGGACATAAGTGGATACTTGGTGTGGTTCCTAGCACATGGTTGGTTAACATGAACCCCTTCCCTTACTCTCCTTCATTAGCAATCAGTACCATGTCTGATGGACTGATGTATTAGGACCTGGTAAAAAGAACATAGTGTGGGTGTGGATGAAAAGTAGGGAGAGTCAGGCAATGCAGAAGGTAATGAAGAAGACTCCCAGAGGAGGCATTAAATATGAAACTCTGGGGCTTTAGGGAGTTTTCATGAGAACTTCGGGGGAACTAGAGCTTAGGGACCTGAGCACTCCAATGTGGGCAGTCTTCAGGTGTTATGATCATGCTGTACTTCTAGAGAAGGATCATTGCTTTTCAGTGATCTAGTCTTTCAGTGTCTTTGAGGTCAGTGGAAGATAAAAAAAGAATTGATGAGCTGAAATGACAGGGTTTTGATACAGTGAATTGGGTGGGGTAGACTTGTTCTTAAGGGACCTTGAGAACGTTTTCTCAAATTTTTTCTAGGGAGAGCAGAAGTGGGAGACTTCACCATTAAATCATAGGGACAGACTCTTATTCCACAATAAAATTTGCAAACAATTTCTCATAAATCTCTGCCAAAGGGTAGCACTTAGCATTTCTCTTTAGACACTGGAAGTCTTTCAGTGACTTAGGCACCTCTTATTCTGGAACTCATGTTCTCTTCCCCTGCATTTTTGCATAGCACAATATGCATGAATGTGACCTCTGGGACAGATTCAGTCATCACAGAGTCAGCATCTACTTTGGGTTCATCATCTGTTTCTTGTGCCACATATGGTATCTTGTTATCTCCCACACCAACCCTTTGAAGTATGGATTATTACCATCCATTCATGGATGAAGAAATTGAAGGTCAAAGAATATAAATGACAAACTTAGCACTCTACAGGAATATGTGGTGGAGACCGTCTATAGGAACCAAGATCTTTCACAAGTTTATTTTCTACACAGGAGCCGTTTTCTATCAAATGTTCTGTAAGGAAGGTCACTGGGATTAAGAGTGAGAGAAGGCTCCTGAAGCTAAAAGGATGATCCTCTACTACTCTCTGTTTTATAGTCTTGTTTTTTTAATAGAGTTGGAAAGAAAAGTAAAGCTTCTCTCTTTCTTAGGTAAAAATGACCATAACTGTGCAAGGGAAGAAATGGTTACAGCTTAGCTAGGTTGACCCAATAAAATGGCTATAATACTTTTAAAATAAAATATTTATACCCCATCAATAAAAATGTATATCTTTCTCTCTTTTTCTAAAAAAAATGTTGATTTATTTATTTTGAGAGAGAGAGAGAGAACACATGGGGGAGAGGCAGAGAGAAAAGGAGAGAGAGAGAGAGAGAGAGAGAGAGAGAATCCCAAGCAGGCTCCATACTTTCAGCGCAGAGCCCGACACAGGGCTCACATTCACACATCATGAGATCATGACCTGAGCTGAAATCGAGTCAGATACTTAACTGACTAAGCCACCCAGATGCCCCATTTTCCCTCTATTTTTAAGACAATAATTTAGAAGGGATGGTAACTTCAACTGGAGTAAAATCATTTTTGCTACTTTTGGTTTTTTTAATTCATCTCCATAGAATATTAACAGTTTTGGGGCACCTGGGTGGCTCAGTCGGTTGAGTGGCCGACTTCGGCTCAGGTCATGATCTCGCGGTCCGTGAGTTTGAGCCCCGCGTCGGGCTCTGTGCTGACAGCTCACAGCCTGGAGCTTGTTTCAGATTCTGTGTCTCCCTCTCTCTGACCCTTCCCCGTTCATGCTCTGTCTCTCTCTGTCTCAAAAATAAATAAACGTTAAAAAAAATTAAGAAAAAAACAGTTTTAAATTACAGAGGTCATGAACTCCAGTGTATCCATTTTTCAGCAAGGAAGCTGAGTGCAGATATGCCATATGAGTTATCCAGGAGAGGAGTTATGAATGTCTAATAGCTAAGCTGAAAATCCGGGT
Source organism: Leopardus geoffroyi (assembly GCF_018350155.1). Taxonomy (NCBI): domain Eukaryota; kingdom Metazoa; phylum Chordata; class Mammalia; order Carnivora; family Felidae; genus Leopardus; species Leopardus geoffroyi. The sequence goes on from NC_059326.1 coordinate 126,206,118, forward strand.
CTGTTCCTTCCCAGACTTCTCATCTCCTCTCTGCCAATCTACTTCATCACTTCCTTCAAATTTGAATTCACTTCTGTTTAAGGAGGTCTTTCCTAACTAATTCTTATCCATGACCACTATCTTATCCAACATTGCTTCAACATTTAGGCATTACAAATATACTATGAATTCTAAAACCAGATGTCAAACAGATCTATTTCATTAGGTAGCTCTGCTTTTTAGAAGCTTAAGTGTTGTTCCTCCCAACTAAACATCAAGTCTTTCAAGTCTACAAGTACTTTGTAATAATAGCTCAATTTTATTTGGCGAAAGGGCATGCTAACAGATTTCTATATAGTGAATGGGAATATGAAAATTTACCATTAGAAAATTTTTCCAGGTTTAAGATGTGAATACTAAAGCATTTTCCCCTACAATTTAGTGTGACTGATAATGGCTGTTGATAGTAGGATTTTTGTTATGTTTCACTCTGTTATCAGTCCATCACATGTTAAGCTTATTTCTGCAGGCATTTCTTTTGTAATAAATAAGAGTTTGCATCTTAACTCGAACATTATTTCCTAGTAAATTAAAAGAATGCAAGGCATTAATCCTATGGAAAAGTGACGCAGACATAGCCTTGGTGTAGTATAAAAGTCAATCAAAATGAGACAAACAGTTAATGAGACAACTTACTAAGAATAAACAGTTACTCTATTTATTTGTTGCAGTGGAGATTGGCAAGATGGGTTAACTAAAGCCCTATTGAAGTGTAGTAGGTCTGAACAGAGCTAAGGATGTTGAAGGATGTTTAAAGGGGTTATACAAGAAATGTCCTAGTGCACCCTCATGCATTCTGTGTGCCAAGGAACAGGCTCTGCATGCAACTAGTGAGTCAGAACACAGCAGGCAAAGAAAACATCATACGTACATTGTGACATTCAAGAAAAGATAAAAATGTCATTCTCAAACAAGTAGGGAAGGATGCAGCATTTTGCAGAATATGTTGAAGGTAAGCGTAGTCTCCATAAAGACTATTTACAAGAAGGATTTTGGGTGTGTGCTGAACTAAAAACTAAAAGCTATCTGCAAATAGTAATGGGGCCTTAAAATGAGCCAGATGCATTCCATCATAGAACCGCATCGGACAAGGAACCTCTGTGGCTCACACAGAAGGAGGTTAACAGAATTGGGTAAGACACCAGATTCAATTAGGGAGAATTACCGGATCTTTACTGAAAGTTTATCTTGTTATCTCCAATATTTAAAAATATAAATGTGTAAGTTAATGCACTGAAAATGATTCCCTGCCAGAGATCCACAGCTTAGCACCAACAAGATGGGGATTTAAATATACGATAATGTCTGCACTCCTACCTCCTCTGTTGCAGGGGGTTTTAGAATAATGATGTTCATGCTGTCTATAGGATAGAGAAATCTTGATATTTTTATTAAGCCAATAACCAGCCTCTATAGTCATAAATCCTATAGTTTTACCCTAAAAGGAGAGGGCATATGTTATAGACTTAATGTGTTTGTCCCCTCAAAATTCATATTTAGAAGTGGGGCCTTTGGGAGGAAATTAGGTCACGAGTATGTAGCCATAATAAATGGAATTCATACTCTTTTAAAAGAGACCTTAGGGAGCTTCCTTGCCCATTCTGTCTTGTAATGACACTGCAAGAAGACAGCTTTCTATGAACCAAGTAGTGAGCTCTCACCAGATATCGAATATCACCTTGGTCTTGGACTTCCCAGCTTCCAGAACTATAAGACATAAATTTATCTTGTTTATAAACCCTCCAGGCTGTGGTGTTCTGTTATGATACCATAATGCCCAAATGGACTAGGACATTATATCTAGGATTTGGGGACACCTGGAGTCCTACCAAAATCTGTCAGTTTCTTAGGGTTCCCTTAACAAAGTACCACAAACAGAGTGACTTAACAGCTGAAATTTATTCTCTCACATTCTTTAGGCTAGATGTCCAAAATCAAGGGTTGGCAGGGCCATGCTCTCTCTGAAGGCCTTAGGGAAGGATTCTTCTTTGTCTCTTATAGCTTCGGATGGTTGCATGCAATCCTTGTCATGTTGCCTTCTAGTAATCTTGACTGAACTGGCTAACTATACTAGATTGGTTCCTCCCAGTTCTGCAGTGAGGCCACCATGCATTTTTTTCATCCACAACTTTGGTTTACCTTGCCCTGGGTTTTGTCTTGAATCTGATAAATTTTGAGAATAAATCTATAAGACGTTAAGGCAGAGCACACCAGGGTCAGAATAAATTCCTTCCAGCAGTAATTTACCCACCAGCTGGTTAACAGGGAAACCTGCCCAACTAAACAATTTCTGTTGTCTGACACAAAGAATTTCTATCTCCTCCCGGTCTCTCTCTTCTCTGTTTTCTGATACAGTGTTTGTGACACTGGAAACAGTGCAGTTGTCCCTCCCTTTCAAGTTAGACACTGAAAAATCTTTGAGAGTGTATCTTTTTTTTCTCAGAGAGACCAACAGTTTGCCATTACGCTTTCCTGGCTGATGAAAAGTGGATGCTTCAGAAGTGACATCCATGAGGTCTGCTCAGCTTCCAGCCTGAGATTCTAGGGCTGCTGAGGAAGCAGTCCTTCAAGGAGACTGAGTCTGGATGTGCATCTCAGGCAGCTCCATTGTGAGTCTGCAGTCTCAAATTCCTTTTAATTGACCAAAATATCCCTAGGAAACTTCACTTACCATCCTTCCCAGCCTTTATCTCCTGCTTCCTCCTATGTCCACCTAGAAGACATTGTTCTTCCATGACTGAGAGCATTAGTCTTGTGCCTCCTATCTGCCAGCAGTATGCCTTGTGCTTTACACGAAGGAAGTATTGTCTCTACTTCACATGAAGAAACAGAGGATCAGAGGAGTTAGTGATGTGTCTGACATCACACAGGAACAAGTAGCTAAACTGGGTTTTTTAATTCAATATGGCTGATTCTCAAATCCCTCAACTTCTACTTCACCATTATGTGTCATGATGACCTTCTTAAAATTTTTTGAAGGCAGGGGGAACTTGGGTGGCTCAGTCACTTGGGTCTCCAACTTTGGCTCAGGTCATGATCTTGTGGTTCGTGAGTTCGAGCCCCGCATCAGGTGGACTCTGTTCTGACACCTAAGAGCCTGGAGCCTGCTGTGGATTCTGTATCTCCCTCCTTCTCTGTCCCCTCTCCTGCTCTCACTCTGTCGTTCTCTGTCTCTCAAAAATGAATAAACGTTAAAACATTTTTTTAATTTTTTTGAGGGTAGGTATTTAGTTCAAAGTTCATAAGTAATACATGCTCAAACACAGAAGTTGAAAAAACTAAAGTCCCAAATCTCCCTGGCACTTCCCTTCCACTCATCCTCTCCTTAGTTCACCAACACAGGGGTACATAGAGCTTCTCACTATTAACAATTCAGGGTTTATCCTTCCCTATTTTTCTCTATGTATTTCAATATGTATACAAATATATATATATTTTCTTATATGTGAGTGTTGCTTTTTTCCTCCCTAAAAAAAGGGTAATGTTAGACATAGTATCTTCAACTTGATCTTTTCATTTAATCTACCTAGATATCTCTCCAGATATATGCTTGCAGAAGTAGTTTGTTCTTCTCATGGTAACATGATTTTCCACAGAATGAATAAAATAGAAAATTTTCAATCATTCATTCATTGGTAAGAAACTGCATTTTCCCTATGCTTTCTTGATTTGTTTGGTTGCTTTTGGTCATTATAAAGCATGCTAAAATAAATGTGTTTGTGTTATGAATCCTAGTCCTTTTATTTCTGCAGATAGACTCCCCACAGCAAAAGTATGCTAGTGTCTTTACTTAATAGAAACTTAGAGTTAGCCTTCCAAAAGTTTGGTAGCACCTCATTTCCGCATCAACAGTGTATTAGGGTACCCATTTCCCTATACCATTATCAAAACTGGATATTATCAATTTTGATTTTGGGCAAAGCTAGGGGTGAAAATGGCCTCCATTTATTTTTGCGAAGCTATTTTAAGTTAAAGCACAAGAGTGACCTCCACAGCAAATCCTTGTTTTGCATTAAGAAAAAAATGTGTGTGTGTGTGTGTGTGTGTGTGTGTGTGTGTGCACGTGTCTGTGTGCACATATGTGTGTGTGCATACGTGCCCTTTCAAAAAGATACATTTCTGGAAGGTAAAGGAGACAAATGGCTACTTAAATTCAAGGAAAGCAACATATGTGATGGCTGAACAGCCAGGGGTTGACACTGGGTCCTTGTCTCTGCAATCAGAAGCATAATACCTCACTCTTAGCTACTAAAAGGAGAGTAGGAAGATCCATGAGTTCATATCTTCAGCACATTTGCACATCCTTGGGAAGAATTCTTTGGATATGCAAGGATGTTTTATCTTTGTTCCATAGATTACAGAATACAATTTCTTTTTTTAAAGTTTTTTTTTTTTAACATTTATTTATTTTTGAGACAGAGAGAGACAGAGCATGAATAGGGGAGGGTCAGAGTGAGAGGGAGACACAGAATCCGAAGCAGGCTCCAGGCTCTGAGCTATCAGCACAGAGCCTGACGCGGGGCTCAAACTCACAGACAGTGAGATCATGACCTGAGCCGAAGTCGGACGCTTAATCGACTGAGCCACCTAGGCGCCCCCAGAATGCAATTTCAAAGTAGACACTACTTCTTTTTTAGGGAACTCCACAAATTTCATGTTGTACATAAAAACAATAGCATTAAAAAATCTATTGCACTTATTATGGAAGAGGCATATCATAACTAGATGCTTGTCAGTTTTATTCTCATTGCAAGGGGCTGCTGACGTCTTCAAGCTTACTTATTTCTGATTCTCATTGTCTAATTCCTAATTCGGATGTTCTTTAGGAGACACTGCAGTCTAGGCACTGAGAGGAAAAAGAGGAAGAGAGATAGCTAAAAGGTCAAAGATATTTAGAAAGTGGGTTTTCTATGGGTATGTGGAGCTGTACAGTTTGGTGTAAAAATTCCCCACGGGTAAGGCTTGTCCAGCAGGGTATTTCTACTTGTACTGAATAATGTGTATCTTTTGAACAATACTTTTTTTGCAAGCAAGATACATTGTTGCTAGTTTCAGGTAAAAGTTGCTGGAATTGGTCTCTACATAAAAAATAAACTTTTGATTCACAGAGAGCAATTATAAAAGATGTCACTTCAAACATTCAGCCTGGAGTGGGAGCCTGGAGAGGGTTGGCCTGAGAGCAAATTAGCTGAACTGACTTCTGCAATGCCTTCCAGCTGGTTAAGTGAAAATGACTCTCAGTGAAGATGTTTGGTTTTTTAGAGACCTACTTAAGCCCTGCTTACCATTTACCATTTAATGAGTATTCTAGGAAAACAACCCAAGTCATACCACACATGCAATGTGATTGTGGGTTATACCTCTCAGACTCTGTTTTCCAATATGTCTCATCGTGCTTATGAATATTATGCTATAGCAAAGGAAATGTATATTTACATCTGTGAGTATAGTTTGCAGCTGGACAATTATCTCATCAAACTGCATCTGGTTGATGGTTGTAAGAGAAAGGAATGGTCTCTACAAGGATGAAAGTGCGGTGGTTTATGGAATGCCACAGCCAGGATCAACAAAAAGAGGATGGGTTTTAAAGGCAGAAAACTTTGAATTAGAGCTTGAGGTCACTGCCTATTCCCTGCACCAGGAATTCTCTGTCTGCAGGTATCCATATAGCTAATTCCCTCACCTCAATCCAGACTTTGCTCAAATGTCACCTTTTCAATGAGACCTACCCTGTCTACTTAATTTAAATTATGTGGCGTCTGGGTAGCTCATTTGGTTAAGCGTCCAACTTCGGCTAAGGTCATGATCTCACTGCCTGTGAGTTCGAGCCCTGCATCAGGCTCTGTGCTAACGGCTCAGAGCCTGGAACCTGTTTCAGATTCACTCTCCATCTCTCTGCACCTCCCCTGCTTGCTCTCTTTCTCAAATATAAAATAAAAAAAAACATAATAAATAAATAAATTGCAACCATGTCCTACCTAGCATTCTAGATTTCCCTCTTGTTTTTATTTTTTACATATTATGTAGCATCTTCTAAGATCCTTTATCAGATATTTATTTTACTTTAATCTTTATCATCCTTTTTTTTTTCTTTCAAGTGTATGAAATTTCCTCCACAATAGCAGGAAATTGTGGTATGTTTCATTCCCTGATGTATCTTAATATGTAGAACTGTGCCTGGAAAATAGTGAGTGTTCAAAAATGTATTTGGTGAATTAACAAATGGACCACTTACTAGACTTTCTGGTACATAACAGGCTCTCAAGAATATTACCTGACTTTCCTTCTCTTCCCTTCAAATAACTAAATCTAAATAACAGATTCTTGTTCAGGCCTTTCTTACTATTACAATATCATGTGTATAAATCAAGTTATTGGATTTGATGCAGTTGAGTCCTGAATGCTTATGCAATTTTATAAAAGAGGTACACTCATCTATAAGAACTTTTAAAAAATAAAAATAACATGGGGCACCTGGGTGGCTCAGTCAGTCGAGTACCCAACTCTTGATTTTGTCTCAGGTCATGATCCCAGGGTCATGATATTGAGCCCCATGTGCAGCTCTGCACTGAGTGTGGAGCATGCCTAATATTCTCTTTCTGTTTTTTTTTTTTCTCTCTCTCCCTTTGTTCCTTCCCCTGCTCACACACTCTCACCCTACAATAAACATAATAAAATAAAATAAAAAATAAAAATAACAGTGTCTATAGTAAGGATTTTGAAAATTACATCTACCTCAATGTAATACATAATCTATCCTTAAAAAAAAAACTTTATTTACTTACTTTGAGAGACTGCAAGAGACAGATAGAGCCAAGAGGGGTAGAGAGAGAGGAAGAGAGAGAATCCCAAGCAGGCTCCATGTTGTCAGCCTGTGGCCTGACATGGGGCTCAGTCTCACAAACCATGAGATCATGACCTGACCCAAAAACCAAAGTTGGATGCTTAACGGACTTAGGCACCCAGGCATCCAGATAATCTCTCTTTAAAAAAAAATAATAGCTAGAGAAGGAAATTCCATCATCCCTTCAAGTATTTATTCAGTGTCTAACAAACCTTACATTTCTTTCATGCATCCAATTTTTTTTCTTATTTTTACTGATTGTATTTTTGTCTGGTTGATTCCCAACAACATGCTTGGAGGAGTCCTCCTCTTGTCCAGTCCTGCTGTAGAAAGGGTCTTTCCAGTCCAACTTTTCTGTTGACTCACCTAATGTAGATTCTTTGCTTTCATTCCAGAGGTTGACATTTTCTAGAACTCTCTTTTGAATTAGGGATCTGTTGCAGGTTGGGTTCTCCAGAAGGCAGACACAGAGATGAAGTTAAGAAAGGAAAGGTAGTAACACCTGAGAAAGGAGAAGGGATGGAGGCTGACTTGGCAGAAGGAGCTGTGAGACTAGAATGAACCTGAGAAAGCTTCTACCATGAGGGGTGTGGAGCAGAGATCACTCGTCGTAGAAGTCCTAGGTTAGGAAGAATGGACAGGCCCTTGCACCACCGCCTTACTCAGTCATTAGGTGGAATTATCCCAAGAAGAGCACTGCCTCACCTCTAAACCTGAGGAGGACCCAGAAGCCATTAACCATAGGAGTCCTTCAGCTAAGCATCTTGAAGGAAGCAGCTATCTCCTGTTCTGAAGGAGAATCTGAGCAGCACATATTCCTGTCTTTCACAATATTACAGCATCTGCTGTCATAGCCCTGCCCATGTCTCCTCAGTGCTCACCCTCCCTGTGCATGCTGATGACTCCCTTGTACAGACACTTGTGACCTGTCACTGCAGGATCTCTCTGATGTGCTTGGCTGGTGTGCACAGCTGGCCATAGGTGCTGGGGAGTGTTGTCTCAAGAACATTGCTCTGCCAGTGAAGGAAGAGAAGTGGAGGAGAATATAACCCACCTTCCTCTCTGCTTAGATGGGAAAACGCTGACATATGTTCTATCCAGTCTTCCAGATGTCCCCCAATGGACTGAGCTTCAGCTGTCTGCAGTGGTAACCTGCTTGATAATGTACCCTATATTGACTTCTTGTCCTTCCCTCATTTCTTATCGCCCTATCCCCCTATCAGCACATTTTAGGATCACTTTCCAAATAAATTACTTAGTCTCATGTCCTGCCTCAGGTCTACTTTCTCAGGGAATCCAGCTTAAGATTGGTGTCTTGCTCTGTATGTGGTTTATAGCATTCTATTCACTGAATAGAGATGAGACTGGGAGTCAGGAAGCCTGGAGGATGTTGGATATTGGATGTTCTTCAGTCCCTCTAATCCCAGGAAGGTCAAATAACCTGGCAAAAATTATGCAGTAAATTACTGGGAATGTTAGAAATGGAACAAATGGTCCATCATTGATTTAGGTTTAGTTGAATTCTGATTTTATAATAAGGGACTGATGAGCATTTAAAAACAAAGTACACACACCCCAATATTTATAGCTGCATAATCTGCAATAGCCAAACTATGGAAACAGCCCAAATGGCCATCAACTGATGAATGGATAAAGAAGCTGTGACACATGTACACACACACATGCACACACACACATGCACGTGCGTGCACACACACAGAGTATTACTCAGCCGTCAAAAAGAATGAAATTTTGCCATCCAGAAAAACATGTATGGAGCTACAGAGTATTAGGCTAAGCAAAGTGAGTCAGAGAAAAACAAATGCCATGTGACTTTACTCATATGTGGAATTTAGGAAACAAACAAAAAGCGGGTGAAAAAAGAGACACAAACTCAGAAACAGACTCTTAACTGTCAAGAACAAACTGATAGTTACCGGAGGGGAGGTGGGTGGGAGGACGGGTGAAATAGGCGATGGGGATTAAGGAGTGCACTTGTTATGATGAGTACCTAGTGCTGTATGGAAGTGTTGAATCACTAAATTATACACCTGAAACTAATACTACACTGTATGTTAACTAACTGAAATTTAAATAAAAACTTAAAAAAATAAAAATAAGCAAGGGATGTTGGTCCTTCACCTCTATCTCTTGTGTGTTTCCTCTGAACAGGATACATCATTTCTTGCCGAGGCACTACAATTACGCTGTTTAATGTTCTTATGGCTTTGGGTTTTAATAATGCTCTCATTTGTTTTATCCCATTCAAAATGTTTATTTATTAATTTTGAGAGAGAGATAACAAGAGGGAGAAGGGCAGAGAGAGAGGGGGAGAGAGAATCTCACTCAGGCTCCATGCTGTTAGCACAGAGCCAGATGTGGGGCTCTAACCCACAAACCGTTAAGATCATGAACTGAGCTGAAATCGAGTTAGACACTCAACCCACTGAGCCACCCAGGTGCTCTCCCATTTTTTCCCGAAGTAACCTGGTCATACAGCTAGAGATTTGAGAAGGGTCCATTTTACTTTGAGAAAACTCAGGTGTAGAGAATGTAAATGTCTTCTTTTGTCCATAATTAAATTGTTAGCAATTGGAGGAGGTGATACTCAGGCCCAGATTTTTGTTCTCCACATAGAGTCAGCTTGTCACTTTATCTTGTTGGTTTCTCTCAAATCTATACACAGGCACAAAGTATCATTTTGCCTTCTTTCCCCTTTATCCCAGCTAGCATCATCAAAATATGTGTCCCATGTATATACATTTTTATACTGCCATATTTGCATTCTGCTGGTCTCTGGGTGGAATTAATACATTGATAAATAGAAGAGAACTCCCAAGTTATACAAAATCTCAACTTCATTATTAGCTTTGCTGTTGCCTATCAAAACTTTCTGCAATGCTGCTGACAGAAAAGTGAATGAATCCTTTGCTACTAGATTACCCTCACCTTCTTAGCAAGTGAGAGTTCAAGAAAAAATAATGAATGAAAATCTAATCAGAGGAGTGAAGAAAAGCCACTTGATTAATCTATACACTGGAAAAAAAAATCCTTGCAAAGTCTTTATACTTTAGATCCATATAGAGAAAAGCTACAATTATCCAATGTGTACGGTAACCCCTGATGGGAATTTTGAAGAGTTTTCTCAACCGGCAATCTTTTCACCTCATCTCCAACTCCAGTTATTTAGCTGTATAGAATTCGCTGCCTGCAGTGTATGCAAATGGAGTGGGGAGGGGGGCAAAAATGACGAACATGAAATTCTATTTTGATAGGGAAGATATTGAACTTCAAGTTGTTGCGGTGGAAATTAATGCAAGTTGTTTTCTTCAGGACCAACAGAAATATGAGCAGCAATGAGTAGTGGAAATACGAATATAAAGTGAGGGCTACTGATGAGACAAGTCTGTCACTTGCTTCCTTATTAGTGAGACAATTACACCTGACTATGGGAGGGTCTGTTTAGAATCCTTATGGTGCCAATTCTAGCCAGAGCTGCATGGTTGGGACCTGGGCTTAGAGGCTGAGACCACAACTAAGGGGAAGTCTCCCTTGACTTCCCCTACTCCTTATCCTGGGAGTTAAGAACCCCGAACTCCTAAGCTAAAGTCCTTCCAGAGAATATGATCTTTCTCCTAGATAGAGACCAAGGAAACCTGTGGGAATGAGAATATTCCATTCCTCTTAAGAAACTCGGGTCTGCATCAACTGATCTCCATCATATAAGACCAGCAGTGGAGCTCAGGGAAATGATCAGTAGGGCACATCTAAGCTGATCAGGATAAAAAGGACCAGTGCTCCTCCAGAGCACTTCTTGTGTCCTGGCTGACCCTGATAAAAGCTCTCCTGAGTCCCTGCTCAAATTCAAAGTTGCTGATTTTGGATCCCTGACCTATGGCCCTGTCTCTGTCTTTAATAAATCTCAAATAGAGCAAGTCCTGTCAAACCCTTCTTGTGTGGTATCTGCCTACTGTTACCTTGTTACTTAATGGACTAGGAAGTGTTTCCATACTCCTCTGGGCATTTCAGGATCTGACACAAAAAGGAACCATGCTCAAAATCCCAAAGGATCACTCACCTTACTAGAATAGGGAAGTTTATATGTCTCCTCATCTTAAGCGCACCATTCAATTTTATAGGCCAGAGATATTTTCCCTTGAGTTGGTCTGGTCAGAGAAGATGTAAAGATTTTTCAGTGTAAGAAATATTAGGCCAAATCCTGCTCCATGAACACACTTCTCTTTGGGAAGTGATACTTTGTAGAAGGTAGACTTCTGCATGAAAAAGTTAGTGTATCTGCTAAAGGCTGAGTTTATGTCCAGAGGTATCTCTAATCCAAGAGTGGCAGCCAAAAAATGGGGAGCAGATCACTTGGACAGCTCAGTAGGTTAAGCATCCAACTTTGGCTCAGGTCATGATCTCACGGTGTGTGGGTTTGAGCCCTACATTGGGCTCTGTGCTGATAATGTGGGACCTGCTTGGGATTCTCTCTCTCTCTCTCTCTCTCTCTCTCTCTCTGTCTCTCTCTCTCTCTCCCTGTCCCTTTCCACACTCTTTCCCTCCAAATAAATAATAAACTTAAAAAAAAATCTAAAACTTGATGATAGCCTTCAGACAAAGCAGGTCTTACCTATATAAGTATCCAAGTAACAACAATCTGGAATCTGGCCTCTTCACATGTATCCATAGAGCCTATCCCTAATTTCAGGTGTATGACATAATGATTTGACAACTCTTTATATTATGCTATGCTCACCACAAGGGAAGCTACCATGCATCACTATACAGCACTATCGTAATACTACTGACTATATTCTCTCTGCTGTACCATTCATCCCAGTGACTTATTCATTCCATAACTGGAAGCCTTTATCTTTGACTCCTCTGTACCCATTTTGCTCATACCCTTCACCTGGAAACTACCAGTATGTCCTCTGATTTATGGGCTTGTTTCTGCTTTCTGTTTTTGTTGTTGCTGTTGTTACTCCACATATGAGCATATGAGTGAAGTCATATGGTGTTTATCTTTCCCTGCTTTATTTCACTTAGCATAATTCCCTCTAGGTCCATTCATGTTGTTGTCAATGGCAAGATTTCAGCATTTTTGATGCCTGAGTAATATTCCATTGTGTGTATGCACACACACACACACACACACACACACACACACTGCATCTTGTTTCTCTATTCATCCATTGATAGACACTTAGCTTTCTTCCATATCTTGGCTGTTGCAAATAATGCTGCAATAAACATAAGAGTACATATACCTTTTTGAGTTAGTGTTTCCATATTCTTTGGGTAAATATCTAGTAGTGGAATTACTGGATTGTATGGTACTGTTTTCCACAGTGGCTGCACCAATTTGCGTTCCTACAACAGTGTATGAGGGTTCCTTTTTCTCCAAATCCTCACCTATACTTATTATTTCTTGTCTTTTTGGTACCAGCCCTTCTGACAGGTGTAAGGTGATATCACACTGTGGTTTTGATTTGAATTTCCCTGATTACTAGTGATAATGAGTATCCCTTCATATATCTGTTGCCCATACACATGTTTTCCTGAGAAAAATATTGGTTCAGGTCCTTTTCCCATTTTTAATTGAATTATTCATGTGGTGTTTAGTTGTGTTTTTTGGGTTTTGTTGTTGTTTTTTGTATATTTTGATTCTTAGCCTCTTATCAGATATATTTTTGCAAATATCTTCTCTCATTCCATATATAGATTGCCTGTTCATTTTTGTTGATGGTTTCCTTCACCATGCAAAAGTCTCAGTAGTTTATTTTTACCATAGCTTTATTTTTAAATGATAGTTTTTGAGAGTTTTCTACATGCTCTCACATACCTTACCATTATTTCACCTCTACTTTGTTAGGTAAACATGCCAGGAACAATTTTAACCATTGTAAAGAATGGAAGGATCATATTAGTTAAATAATTTACCCTACATCACAGTTAATTAGATAGCAGTGCTGAAATTTAAGCCAACATTTGAACTAACTCCAAAATTTACTTTCTAGAAATCTGAGGTTCAAATTTTGAAAAGTAATTCACATCAGAGCTCAGTCTAGAAACCATGATTTCCAATTCTTAAGGATTATTTGTGTTTCACATCAGACTCTCAATGTATTTCTGTATTTTTAAGTTTGGGGACATTTAAAGTTTGGGGTTATCATAAATGAGTAGCTAGTCATCCATGTGCTGTTCACAGAATTTACACAATTCAGTTATTAAAGAGAAATAAAGCATAACAGGTGGCATAATTATACTATTTCAATGTGATAATCATTGAGCTATATTCCTGACTTGGAGGAAAAGTGATCACTAGTTTGTCACAGCTTGATGAAAATACTCTCAAAGGTGATAACATTTTTTACCATGAGAGTTTTAGCTCACAAAACAACCCTCTCTTATCAAATAGGTTTTCCAGGATTTGGGGATATAGAAGGAGATGCTAAAGGATGACTAAAACTTCTTCCCTTTTCTCTGCCTCTTTTTTTTCTGTGCTTACAATTTTCTGTAAGGGTTTCTTTATATGAACAAAATCTTACAAATCAGACATAGCCTCACCAAGGGAATTCAGCCACACAATACAAAATTCCCATGATGGGATGGTACTTCTGACAGAAACTCAGCCTATGAAATAGTATGATTTTGTTTTTTATCAAATCTCCCTAGATAAAAAAAATTGTCTGATTACTTCTGCTTAGATCCATGGAGTTACCACTTAACTTCTGAAGCAGGCCAGCCCTTGCCTTCTTTCTCCTAGTGAGAACTGGTTTTTATTTTTAGTTTCGAAGCAATATTTCCTAGTGTTTTTAGACTTACATTGGTTAATATTGCTGTTGTTCTGTTTTGAATGAGACTGTTAACTATCACCTTCATTTGCCAGCAGAAATGTTCCAAGAGACCAAAACAATTTATGATGAATTTTCTTTTATAGCACAGTAAATGATGGAAACTCAGCTGCCAGACTATCAAAGGAAAGAGTTTTAACTGTTTAGCTCTGGCTAACATGTTATAGGAAACATTGACGAATCAGCAGAAGCTTTATATAGCCCAACAGGAAAAAACACTAATATTTGGACTTCTTGTCATATTTAATTTTAGTTTCCGAACACTTGGACAACTTTGCTTTATTTCTTAACTTTCAGCAAAGAGACAAGCAGTTACCTTAGTCAAAAGTTGTTTTCGTGAAAGGTTATTTTCATGGCCCTGATGAAACCATTAAAAATAATCTTGCTTTCAGAAGTGGAAAAGGAAAAGGGCCTTATCAAACATAGAAAACAGTTGCATTACTAAATCAGAATTTGAGTACAATGTGAGATCTTTGGAAATTCTAGATAAAAATCCTGCTTGAAAGAGAAAAGAAAAACAAAGAACAACCCCAAATGGACAATAAACTTTTACTCTTCATGAAGTTAAGGAAAACTAATATCAATTAACCACATGTTTTTAATAATGTTTCCTATTAAAAATGTCCATGGGAGTGCCTGGGTAGCTCAGTTGGTTAAGTGTCTGACTCTTGATTTTGGCTCGGGTCATGGTCTTTCCCTCCCAAAATAAATAAACTTGAATGAATGAATGAATGAATGAATGAATGAATAAAATGTCCCTGAATTTCAGAGACCTTTTTATATTACTGGAGTCTCTATTGGTTTGTCCCTAATATGGTTGAAGTCCACTTGCTGACTTAGTTTGTCTCTCTGGCTACTGAGATTTCTATTCCTCCAAATGAAGTCTCCTAGTCACAAATATGGGATTTAACAGAAATGAAGTAAAAAGTTTTATTTCAAGAAAAACGAAAACTTATATTCACACAAAGACTTGTACACAAATGTTTATAACAGCTCTATCCACAAATATCCTTGAACAGCTGAGTGTGAAGACAAACTGGTAATGGAATATTCAGCAATAAAAAGGAACAAAATACTGATGCATGCAACATCATGGGGGAATCACAAAGTCATTATGCTGCGTGAAAGTTGTTAACCTCAAAAGATGACATTAAATATGATTCCATTTAAACGACTTTCTCAAGTAAAAACTGTGGTGATAGAAAGCAGATCAGGGGTTGTCAGGAGTTACAGCTGGGAGTAGGCTTGTTGCAAAGGGGATTTTTTTTTTTGTGGTGGAAAACAGTTCTCTCTTCTGATTGTGGTGGTGGTTACATAAATCTGCACATGTGTCAACATTAATAAAACTATATAACAAAAAAAGTCAATTTTACTCTGATGATTTAAAAAATACAATTTATTATAAAAAGTAATGAACAAGAATTTTAAAAAAATGATTTCACTACTTTTCCTTCTTCTGGAATCCCATAGAAAGAATGTTGCTATTGGAAGCTGACAAAAAACTATTTTTCTTTGCAATATCTTGGGCCTCTCCCAACTGAAACTGGCTTTTTCTTCATAAGGGCAAACCTGATGGTGATGACGGTAATGATACCTTCATCATGTATTCAATCTGTGCCAAGCATCACTCTAAGTCCTGTACATGCATCTCTGCATATTTATAACAGTCCTGAGGAAGTTGGTCTTATTCAGTCCTCCATTGTACAATGGAAAAAACTGAGGCATGGGAATGTTAAATAATTTGCCCAAGATCCCTCATCTAGCAAGTGGCTGACTTTGTGTTCAAATTGAGGCACTCTGACTGCAGGGGCCTTTGCCCTCAGCTATGATGCTTACTACCTCTTTCTAAATTCTGCTGAGTAAACCTTACAAATACAGAGTCTCTATTCAAACTACTTGGTTTGACTTTGTACACCCAAGTTCTTGTAAAGCACCAAGGGTTTTCTTTCCCCCTTTAGTCCCACTTTCTATTCTTTCTTTTTCTGAAGGTGTATGAGTAGAACACAACCATTTAAAAAGTTTGTAGTTAACTTATCTGAGCATAGAGTCTAGATCTAAAAAAAGAGTCCATCTGCCATCTTCCTGTTGCTAACGTAGGTTAGATCTTAAAGCACCTGGCCCAAGAAACACAGACAAATTGCTTTTTGTGTCATTTTTTTTTTTTTTTTTTTTTTTTTTTTGCGAGGAAACATCATGTATCATTGTGAGAGGTTCATGTAAATGGAACTTGTTCTAAGCTGGCAGAATTAACTAATATTTTCTCCTCAGCATTTGGATAAACACAAGACAGTTTTGGATCTGTTCAAATTCCATCAGCCTATTATTACCACTGTGTATTTAACTGAAGGAGGATGTTTAATATCTAAAGAGAAAACACTGCATCGTAGAAAAAGCATCATTTATTTTAGATATTAGCATTTCCTCCCCCCAATTTTTTACTGATACTTAAATCATTTCATTTTATCATTATCCTACTGGTCAAAACAACTACTCTCACTTTGCCTCACATTCCAGAAATAATAAAGAGGAGTACAAAAGGTAAAGTCATTACCAAGAATAAATCTGTTGTTCAGTCCCAAAGAGAAAAAATGTATGGTTGCACATTTCCACCACAATGATGCATAGCTTGTATCTCGCTGAGGGTCCAAAAAAAAAATATATATATATATAGAGAGAGAGAGAGAGAGAGCCAAGCAGCTCCTCTGAAATAATATAGAAAACACTCAAGCAATGATAGCAATTTGAACTTTGGGGTGTGGTAGAAAACCATGGATGCAGGAAGAAATAAAAGGAACAGATGTCACACAAATGAACAATAGGAAAAGACAAGAGGACAGATAGTGGCAGCTAAATGACAAATTGGCAAAGCCCAACAAAGACCCCTCTGAACAGACTCTATCGTTGAAAGGTCTACTTTTGTAGATATTACTTTTGTAGATGGAGAAGTAATACAATGACTATAACCCATTTGATCAGCTTAAGTCACCCTATGTATAGCTTATTAGTATTGAGTAAGCTACCATGGGAAGTTCTGAGAGGTGTGGCTGCCTCGTGACTCTGGACTGATAAGGGTGGGAGACATTCAGTATTTCTACCAGCCCAGAAGAAAGGGACAATAGAGACATACTCGAGCAAAAACACATGATGTTATTCCCGTGCCTGCAACCTTTTCCTTGATTCTCATGCCACTTAGAATAAGACCCAAATAAAACAGGTCGGTCTAGCTGGCCAAGATCAGAAATGAGACAGTCTATTGTAGAAAGGCATTTCTAGAGAGACAAGAAAGAAAGAGAATGCGGAAACAATTGCCTTTGACAAGCCTACTTCTAACTGATTTTCAGCCCAGCAATGTGGTATTGGAGAATTGTTAAAATAAGGGTACTTACTGTATCAAAACTAAAGTATTAAAATGATTAGCCCACTGTTTGATTTAATTTTATAATATTTATTCATCAGGATTCTCAAAGAAGAATGAAAATTTGCAAGCACATGCTTCTACTAACAGCTCCCAGATTTTGTCATTATATCAGAAATGTATTCCTGCCAACAGTGTAATACATTTCCATTTCTTTTTTTAATTTAGCCTTTTGAATTTATACATATTTTTTCACAGGGTACTGACAAGGAATGTTGGCAGAATAGAGAATCCAGCTCCTGTTTATTTATTTCCTCGTTTTATAAAGTATCAGAGAGTGCTTCTCTCAAGTCCTTAAAGCCTGAGGCAGAGGAAGAGATTTTCTATCCCCTTGACCTTCTCATACAGCTTTTGAGTATTGAGACCCACTTAGCAGGAGGGAGATTATTTTCTCATGCTGAGTTTCACAAACCCTGGGGGACTCCTCTACTTCCTCCTGGATCCACATCAAACCCTAGTGAAGCCTTTTCCAAGCTGTAAACATTTGCCATACAGCATTAGCATGCCACACATGACCTGAAACACTGCTCCCCACAAAAGCAGAGGCAGGAAGGAAGGTTCACATTTGTGATTCATAAAGGACCACAGAATAGTCTCAACTTCTCTGAGACATTTTTTTTTTCCTTCTGAAATCTCCCCTAACTCCATAGACTCTATATTCTGTCATGAGCCAACAGAAGTAAATGCATGACATGATGAAGGCTGAATCGAAAAGGAAGCCTCCCACACTTGTTCACTATTGGTGGGAGAATAAACTGATATATCCTTTCTTGAGGGCAATTTTGTAACTTACATCCAAAGCCCTTAAAAATAGCATATATTAACCAGAGAGTCTCACTTCCGGAAATATATCCTAAGGAGATAATCAGACAGTTGAAAAGATGGGTCTTTTAGGACATTCACTCCAAGGTTATTTATAAAAACAAAATATAAACAGTCAAGTGAATGCCCAACAATTAACACTTCTTAAATTCATGGTACTCCTGCAAAAGATATACATTTGTAGCCAAGTAAACACTTGATGCAGATCTATTTTTACTGTCATGTAAAGATGCTCATAACATACCATCATATTTTAAAAATTATTAAATAGGGGGGAGCCTGGGTGGCTCAATTGGTTAAGCGTCTGGCTTCCGCTCAGGTCACATGATGTGGCAGTTCATGGGTTCGAGCCCCACATCAGGGTCTGTGCTGACAGCTTGGAGCCTAGAGCCTGCTTCCAATTCTGTGTCTCCCTCTCTCGCTGCCCCTCCCCCACTCATGCTTTGTCTCTCTCAAAAATAAATGAACATTAAAAATTTTTTAAATTATTAAGTAGAAATAATAGTTTGTTGCCATTAAAGATTTTAAATTATATAAACATAATGTAATTGCACAGAAAAACCTGAAAAAGGCAAGATGTAACAAAATGTTATGTGTACCAAAATATGGTTATTATTAGGCCCTAGGATCATGAATTTTTGTTTTTTCTTAATTTTTATAACAGAAATACTTATGTCCTGTGATGAGAAAAGTGATATCTATTTCTGTTTTGAAGAAAAATAACTGGGAGAAAAATAGGAGTGATTGCTTTTTCTGATTCACAATGACAGGCAGTCCGTTCTTAGCCACTGGGACACAGATAAATCATCAGATTCTGTTACTTCCTGTCAATAAGATGGCTCTGGGAAGCCTTCAGAAAGGTTAGGCCACAAGCAAAAAGGCCCAAGTGATATGAAGTTGGAAAAAAATCTGGATTAGTGAGTGGCTCCTTAGGGGTTTGAAGCATTTGTGCCTGTTCCAAAAGCTGTTGCTTAGAGCCAGTGGTCATTAGCGTGTGGAGTGGCATAGGGGTGGCGAACTTCCTGGGTGCATGAATGGCATGTTAGAGGGCTTCAGAGGCAGGCTGGGCACTGGTGAGCCATCACGCCCTCATCGGCATGCGCTTTTCCTTACAGATCCTTAAGCTCCTTCCCATGGGACTTCCCAGCCTTCACACTATACACACACACAAGTGCACTCATAGAATTTCAGTTGTCAATTGTGTCTAATACTAAAGGGAGATGATAATGACTCTTTCTCTGTGTCTAGTTTAGAAATGGCATTATGAAACAGATTGATTTTTTTTTTTGCATAAAAACCCTTTGTATGTATCAAAACAGTGAGTGACCATTTCATAGCCACTTAATCAAATATAAGGTTAAAATAAGTAGGTGTTTAGCTATTTGACTTACTTTGATGTATTTTATCCTAACATCGCTTCAGAGGTAACTGTGTAAAACTTTAAGGAGGAAAAATAGGAATATTCATATAAAAGCAATTAATTACCTTTCAAGGCCTTTGAGGAGGCATCCCATAAAGTCCACTCCAGTCATTTCATAAGAGTCAAATTCAACTTAGAAATATCTATCTCAGTTTTTCTCTTCTGAAAGTATAGTTTATGAAATATATGTCTGTTCCAAAAAAATTAACTTGGCAGCTTTTTTTTTTTTTTTTTGCCTTCAGAGATATAAAACTTAACATTCTTAGGTATAGCAAGTATTTTTATAGCATTGTATAGTTTAGGATTAAATAAGACTTCTCATTCCTCCCTCTTACCACATACCCTAAAACCAATATAAGGTTGAAACATGAAAATGCCAATATTTGGCTAAAGCAACTGGAAAAATCATAACTTTCTGGCAGAATCAGTCAGTGTTTATGTTTAGAAATATCTTTGAAGGGACGTATAACATAGCCAGGATTACTTTTGGTTAAAATAATATACTTTATACTACATTCATAACCTGTGTTTTTAACCACTTCAATACCCCCAAAGGATATAGTCTAGCCTCAGTCACAAGTGTGAGTATTTTGGGGGAGGGGGTGAGAGTAAGGACATGGCTGGTCCTATAATTAAGATGATTTCTATATCAGGTAGAAGGCAGAGAAACACCTCCTATTACAGGAAAGAGATTTGCATGTGACTTTACATCCACGACTGGAATTTCAGAAAAACATTGATTTTGCCTACAAGAGTAAACAGAACCATGCCTAGGGAAGTGTGACCTGAGCAAAATTCCACAGTGAGGTTCTCAGAACCTTTCCTTGCATGGGTGGTAACAACATTCTCCCTCTACCTTTTCACTTTTTCCCGGACACACACGTACCCACGTATCCATGTGTCACAGAGCAGTAGAATGGGGCTTCACACAATCCATCAGTTATAGTTCTGAATAAGAAGAAATAATTAGGTTGTGACAATAATCTCCTCATCAACAGGCATTCTTTACAGTAAAGCTTGTTTCCAGTCTGTATATTCTGTACTGTGACTATATATTCGGTACTGTATCTATAAGTCACTGTGTTGTCCCTGTCTGAAATGAGATTGCAGAGTGACTCACAGATATCTGAATATATTAAGTTGAGTGAAATAATGTCACTGGAACCAAGAAACTGGACAGGAGACCAGCTTTCAGCTTCAAGTCCCTAGTTCTTCAATCTTTCATTGTTTTGTTTTCATTTTTGTTTTTTGTTTTGTTTTGTTTTACAAAGTGTTTAACATTATCCTAATGTCAGGTTTTCCTGGAGTTCAGGAAGAGTCTGGTTCAATTCTCAAGCACTTCGGGTCAATGCTGGACAAGGAACCCAGCCGCAATGGCTGCGGCTTCTATGTATCTTTAGGAATAAAAGATAAGCCCCTTATTGTATGGCTCATCTTCTGCTTGGGTGCAGAAGGCAGGTGATCCAGGCCCTGCTGTGACAGAGTATGCTAGGCCCCAGGTGACAGACTTGTCACCATTTCCAGGAACAAATCTGTTGGTGAGACTTGGGGATCCTGCTGAATTCAGTGCAGCTACCCTTGGGGAGCACCTATCACCAGAACTGTGCCTCAGAACTTTACATAGATGCTCCTTCAAGTAGGGAAGAAGGACTTTCTTTTTCTTTTTCTTCTCTTTACAGGAGGACTTTTTTATCACATGGATAAAAAAGGAAACATCAGAAGTCTCCAGGTCACTTTGCCATTGTACAAATCTCAAAATTTCACAAGCCTACCCTCGTTATTTATGGAAAATTTGGGAGAAAAGGTAACATTCTCAGTATATTGCTCAAAAATGTTCTCTTACTATCTGCTCATGTATTTGCCCTTGCTCGAAATCCTGCATTACTTTCCCATCACACTCAAACTCCTTACTGTGACCAAACTTGTTCCTGTTCTGGGATTTGGGTCCTTGCTGTGGGTCCCTCTGCTTAGAGCTTTATAGGCTGCCCTTGCACATGCATTGCTTCCTGAGTCTAATCAAGTTTGCTTAGATGTCTCCTCTTCTTCACAAAGTCCTTCTATGACTACCTGACTACCATGACCCATCAATTCTTCCCCTTTTACTTTGTTTCTTGCTAGCTTAAACGTTGTTCATTGTGTTTATTTGACGTTTGGTCTTTGTTCTCTGCCCTGAAATGTGAACTCCACGAGGGTAGATTCTTTGCCTCTTTTGCTCATTACCTGTATCATCATTGCCTGGAAGAGTACCTGGAATATAATCAGCTCTACTCAACAAATTTGCGCTGAGTGAATGGTGAATATCTATAGCCCATAGTTAGGTACATGAATATGTGACTTTGCTATATTCAGAAAAATTTAAGTGGTTGTTCTTAGTTCTCTTAGACTTTATGGACAAATGACAGTATTTCTAATATTATCTGAACAGTGAACACTGAATGGTGAGTTAGCTAGTGCTTAGATTTCCAATGTACTTTTTACCACCAAGAGGAGGTCAGAATGTGCTCAGTTTAAGAGTAGCTATAGTTTGGTTCTACTACTAGAATAATAATTAACTGAAAATTTCACATGAATATTCTAATTGAATAGAAACCTTTATTAATTTCAAACTGATGAAAATTATTCTAGTCTATTGTACATTTGAAAGATTAATGATTTGGGAATCTAAAGCTGTGGGTTCTGACCTGGTTCTGACCTGGTTTAAGTTCCTGGAGGAACTTAAACAATGCATTGGACCACTGCATGTCTCATGTCTATAAAATAAGACATACAACCAAATGATCTATAAGATGTTGAGGGAATATGTGGAATTTGGTAGAAAATCTCCTCATTCTCAGACAATGCAGGACGTGGCTCGGACTTCAGAGGCACTCATGTGAATTCATCACTATGGTGTAGTTCTAGAAATTGGTCTGAATATAATGCCAATGATGAGAAATAATCCACAGGACTTTTTTTACTTTGCTTTAGTGAAGCTATAATAGTTATCTTTTATTTTATGTCTCTCTCTATAAGTTTCCATTAATTACTCTCATTTTAATGATGTGATCTAAATCAGTGGTTCTCAGCCAGTAGCTATTTTGGCTCCCAGTAGACATTTGACAATACCTGGGGACATATTTGATTGTCACAACTTGGGGAGGGGAGTGGGGGTGCTCCTGGCATCTAGTAGGTAGAAGCCAGGGATGCTATTAACCAGCCCACAGTGCACAGCACAGCCTCACATCACAGCACATTACCCAGCCCACAATGTCAATGGTGCTGAGGCAGAGAGGCTGAACTAAATAAAAACACCTTGACATGTGTATTCTTCCCATTTTGCACTTTTCCTACATGTAGAACATCAATTAAAATTTCAGGTACTTAAGGGATCCATTTAAATGAAAGTAAAAAATAATCTTGTAGAAATAAATAATCAATGAGGACCTAAAAGCAAGTAAGTAAGCAAACAAAACAAAAAACTGTAAAACCTGGGTAAACTCTTTCAAGCCATTGATTGGAACATACATTATACAGATATTGTACAGTGACACAGATAAAATTCATCTGCTTTCCCAGCTAGCCTCTTAGTTCTTTCTCTAAAATGTCCCTTAACCATGTCTGTGTCATATCCTGAAAACTAACCTAAATTTTGGCATTCGTTGTTAGCAAATATTTAGTAAAGAATAGTAACTCCTAAGTTTTGAAAAACAGAGACCTTTCAGCAAACAACTCCATTGGAAACAACTGAAGAGCTACTTTTTATTGCTAATTAAACAATGATTTCCTGTATATCGTCAGCTACGTTCCCAGGACTAAATGAGATGTTCACAACCCCACTTTGCACGTGGTTATCTCTACTGGGCTAAGCCGGGGACTTCTCAGCAG
Organism: Leopardus geoffroyi; assembly: GCF_018350155.1. NCBI lineage: Eukaryota > Metazoa > Chordata > Mammalia > Carnivora > Felidae > Leopardus > Leopardus geoffroyi. The sequence goes on from NC_059326.1 coordinate 126,229,379, forward strand.
TCCTTGCCCAACCTTTCTGCTTGTAGGCGTGCATTTCCTCGAACTTCCTCGTGCTTGTCCCCTGCTCTTGTGACATAAATTCATCTTTGTCAGTCTCAGCTGAAATATGCAAACCTCTTGCTGATGTCATCTGGGAAATAGATGACCTTGTGGCTAAATATATACTGTATGGCTTTGCAAACTGTCAATTTTCAGATTTAGGACTTCGTCTTTGGCACATTGGGCTGGTCAGTGTCACAATTTTAAAAGGAAATGTTTCCAGGACAACAGCCTTGCCTTCTGATGACCACATGATGTTGGCCATTTCAGTAAAGACTTGACTTGGTTTTGTGCATTTGAAAATTCACAAGTAACAAAGCACAAAAGTCTGCCACTATTTTGCATCTTTTCAGAGCAGGTTTTCTCTTGTCTTTGTTTTAGGCATAGATATTATTTTAAGTAGGTTCAGTCTGATAGATGATGACTTGATTGTCTTTTCTTCAGGAACATTCAGATTTGTGTGAAAATGTCAGCAAAAGTGTGTAAGTCAAACAGAACACATTTCTTCGTCATGTAGGAATACTTTCTAATGTTGGAATTAATGTCATATTTTTTCTTTTGTTCTTTTGCCTTAATTTTCCTGTTACTGTTTCCCATCTTAGTTCTACCCAAACTTTCTAAGCTTTTGAATTATTTTTTTTTTTACAGCAGGGAACATGGTAATATAGGCTCTCTAAAATGTCACAGACATTTAACATTTATTTGGTGTTAAAATGTATTGAAATGTAATGATGGTCAAAACTGAACCCTATTAATTTAAAGAGGAAACTTTACTGATAGAATGAAGATTGAAGAAATAGATTGAGCATATGAGAATTTACTGACAACCAAGAATTAGCACAGCACTGAGAAGGGTACATGTGTTTAAAAGGGGATGAGACAACTTGATATTAATATGTCAACTATGTTAGAAGTTAAAAGAGGTTAGGATACCCTGGTATGCTCCCTTGGTATTTTTTTTTTAATCAAAGAATTCCTACTGGATATTTATGTTGCACTAAACAGTATGCCAATCACTGCAGATAGACAAAGGAATCAGGCGTCTTCCCTACCTTCTGTGGTTCTCAAGGTAGACCTTCAACATGCAGGTGCCTGAGGACTAGAGGTGATAAGACAGAGCATGTATTGAGTTTGTTGTGACCAAAGAAGCTGTAGGTTTTTCTCCTGGACAGTCAAATGCTAGAGAAGTGTGACTAGGAAGTAGTGACATATGGAAATAAATGAAATAGGAAGTATGGAAATATAGAGAAGGTCATTTTGTGTACCAAAAAAAAAGTATATAATATATGCATATTAATTATAACTATGAAAAATATTTTTAAGCCTATGCACAGAGTTCTGATATTTACTTGGTCTTTTTTTTTTTTGCTTGTAAAGTTGCCTGCATTTGTTAGATTTTAATTACTAGTGAGAAAGAAAGCCACTTGTATTCCCTTTAATCATTTTTTAGTCCTTAAAATAATCCTGTCTTACATATAATGTACTCTATGGTGGAGAGGAAACAGAACTTTTTGAGAGGGACCATGCTCTGAGCTTTATACATTTATGTCAACTCATTCAATCCTTCCTTCAATTCTGTGATTTAAAAAAATAGTTATAGAAATAAGGAAACTGAAGCAGAGATGGATTATGTAATATATGCAAGAAAGAGGGATCGGATGGACTCTGAAGTCTACTTCCTCCACATGTGCTCATTTCTTAGAAAATGAACAAATCCAGCAAAATAAGGAAATTATATTTTAGCAATATTATAGTTCAAATTTTCAAAGTCTATTGTATGCTTAATAAGCTGCTAGATATTTAACTGTATGTTTTTGGTTCTGTTTCTCATCTCACTTTCTTTCTCTGTAAAGTGAAGAGGTTGTAGAGGGGACTAGGGCTGAGATTCTATGCCTTTATGGTTTAGGGTGGTATATTATTCAGAACTGTCAACACTATCCATCTCAGAAGCAAACGCCATCGTGCCAGATATCAGAAATTTAACAATCCCCCAAGAAAATCTGCTCCAAATCACTTGGAGGTGGGATGGTGGATAATTAAATTAAATGGAGAGAGGCATTTAAAATATTTTACTTCTTCTTAACGTTGGTGACACATTCATTTGACTTCTCTTAGTTTGTGCATGTATAATATGCAAAAGCAAAATTAACATGAGTAAAAATAAAGCCACTGGCTACTGCACTGGGTTTTGGTTTTTCTTGTTGTTGTTTTTCAAATTTTATGTTTGGCATTGTAAATCTGACTCATTTAAAATAAGGATTAGCTTTCCTAAGATGAAATTTTATGAATGATAATTTTTAAGGATCCAGAAAGTATTTTTCTGTATATGTCATTATGTCACTAGCTACATTTAGTTCCACAGGATTTACTGAGCACTTTGATGAGCTCTGTGCATATGATCTTCACATTATTTGCCATAGGGCCATAAGTGCAAATAACCTATACTATAATTTCTTTAATATTTTTCGTTAATGTTGACTTGGAGTTTTAACAGAAATAAATTGATTTGGAAAGAAAAGTTGATAAATGCTGATTGCTTGCCATAACTGCAAACTAAAAGTAGCGGCAAAATACATCACTCTTTTTTTTTTTTTTTTAATATTTCCTATCTAAATATGTGCTGCGTAAAGCTGTATCAAATTCCCAAATTCCACCACCAGCGCTGTGCCTGAAACATTTGCATACTAGGATTCTGGGAACAAGTTCTTCTCAACATGGGTAATCGAATTAGCTCTTACCACAATGCCTCTGTCACTTGGTCGCACTATGCACTCAACAAATAGGCATTTTTTTTAAAGACTATAAAACAGATGATTTCTCAGGACAAATAAATTGGTTATAACCTTACACATGTCATGGCAACTTTATTTATTTGATTTATTTAGGGTTCTGGTAAATAAATCAAAAGTAAATCCAGAAAGGCATCCGCGAAAAATTGGCCTTGAGCTAAATTATAAACCTAGCAAGCGGCCTTTGTGAGCCCCCATTTCAAGCACCTGTTCTATTGTTGCCACCCTAATTCCCAACTCAGGTCATGTTTTTCCTTTACGTGTGTCCTCCCTCCTCGCTTGACCTTCTCTGGATCCTTTTTGTTTTTCATGGCCTTCAGGAAAGAATTTGAAACTCATTCACACTAAACTGATAAGAGCTTAAAGGTTTGTGTCTCCCATGGATCACTGCCTTCTGCCTTCAAGAAAGAAGAAAGTCAGCAGTATGCTTGGTTTTGCATCCTGCCTCCCTCACAAGCCTCTCTCCACACTATCATCCCAAGACACTTAACAGCTACGTGATGCTGAGCAAGTTGTATCACTTCTCTAAGCTTGTTTCCTTATTGGCAAAGAACGAATGATATTTCCTTCCTCATAGATTTGTTATGAGACTTTAATGAGGTAATGTAAAGTGCTTAACATAGTGCCTGGCTCACAGTGTGAACTTCCTCAACAATAACTGCTATTATTCTTATACAGCGGTTTCCACCAAAGAGGAAACTTTGGCCCTACCCCTGAGCAAAATTCAAAACATTATGTAACCTATAGGTAGAGCCTGATAGCATTATACTGTTAGCAAGTGTTTGTTTACAACTAGCTTTGTAATTTGTCAATTTATTACTCTCTTTCCTGAAAAAAAAGTGATATGATTAATAGAAATGATTCAACAATGTCAGGAGAGTACTAATTAGAAGGAAAACACTTTGAATCTGTTTTACTCAAACAGCAAAGTCACGATAACAAGTTTTGATAAACAAAGAGCTATCCTTCTCCCATCTCTAAGCACTTCTGCCCAACATCAGTCTTAAAGTTTGACTAGGAAAAATGCCTTGCTTTCTCTTCTGCTCTCCTATAAGTGCTGAGCCCACCTTTCTAATTATTTTTATTTTAATACGTGTAATTACAATGGTTATTTTGGCAGATGTGGCTGACCTAAAAGCTTTGTTCTTTCTCTGCTTAAGCTAGGAGAGTGCAACCCTGAAAATCTGGAAAACTTGGAAGAGTTCAGCTTTGTAAGTTCCTTGAACAGGAATGGAGAAAAAGGTTGTGATCAGCACATGACGTGCATTATTTCCTGAATGAGAAGGTTTTTATTTGGATTCCTTCCATGGGGTTCTGTTCCAGGGTTATCAACTGAGAAAATCATCTCCAACTGTTTTTGCTCTTGTTTGGAGGGATTCTCCACCCCCATGCCCCAGCTAACTCTTTTGAAAGCACCTGCTTGGTGACATGGGGAGAAGGTCATGAGAGAGTCAGCAGTGTGGCAGCCATTTCCTGAGCCATCCTGATCTTATCCTAGAAGATGGATCACATTCTCTAGCTGAACTTGTTATAAATAGCAGTTATCAGGAGCTAATGGTACTAAGAAGACTTATCAGACACATCATAGGATTGACAGTTTTGATCTGTCCTATTGGCTCTGTCTAAAAGCTGATTTCTATCTTGGACATGAATGGATTTGAATACTATCGCACACCCATACCTCCAACTCTAGTCTATCTTTTGCCTCCCCAGCCAGCTAAGATTCTTTTAAGTTTGACTTTCTGTACTTTGTATTGCAGAAAACAATAGATAAATAGGTTTTGTATTTAATACAATTTTTCAAATTATACTCAACGTTATTTGATATAGTACCCAAATTATGTGCATCCTTCATTGTCTGGCTACACCTGTTAGAGATGCACTGGCTCAGAGGTTTTAGACTGGCCTCAAGGGTATGATTCTTTCATTCTATAGGTCAAAAGGGCAAGTTTGTTTAAGAGAACTATTTCCATCCCAGATTTAGTATAAAAGGATCTGAATATTCAGGATGAAAAACAAACCTGTATGCATCTTTCTGTGGTCATCATAACATTTCCTGTCAATGCAAAGGACCACCAGCCATCACAGATGCATGACCAACCACAGAAGAATCAGCATAGACTAGAAGTTTCTATCTGAAAAATCCACTAGGTATTAGCTTCCAGAAAATGTTAAAAGATTGCTTTTAAAGTAGTATTTGATAATGTAGACATGATATTTTCTTCCTTCAGTTTTGTGCTTCAAGAACATCTCTAATGTTTAGCTCATAGAAGTATTAGAATTTTGTAGGAATTAGAGAAGGTATGGCTAAATCTTATTTGACAAGAATTTTTGAACACATACCATGTACTATGTAGTGTTCAAAAGAGCAAAATGTCTTCCTTTTTTAGAGACTCAGTGTAGTGGAGAACTTCTTTACCAAAGAAAATAATAATGGACCCAGAAGAATCCTGAGGTCCTTACTGATATTTTTAAAAGTAAAATAATTGCTGTGTTGTTATAGAAACCTTTTATTTTATATTTTATTTTATTATATAGAAACCTGTTTTTTTTTAACACTTACTTATTTTTGAGAGACAGAGGCAGAGTGCAATTCGGGGAGGGGTAGAGAGAGAGGGAGACACAGAATCTGAAGCAGACTCCAAGCTCTGAGCTGTCAGCACAGAGCCCGACGTGGGGCTCTAACCCACAAGTGGTGAGATTATGACCTGAGCCTAAGTTGGATGCTCAACTGACTGAGCCACCTAGGTGCCCTGGAACCTTTCATTTTATTGGCAATAGATATAAATTTACTAGAATGAGCTTCATTTATATTAAAATCCTATTAGAACTTTAGTACCTGGAAAATATGTCTAAGCCTTAGTTTCATCATCTAAAAATAAGGTGTTAGATGAACTCCGAGCTTCCTTCCAGCTCTGTTATTCTAGATCCATCCTTGTGTATTTCTAAAATTGGTAGACCAAAGTGCATTATTTGACTAGAAAACATCTGTTATTCCTTTAAAACCTACACATGCATGCATATTATGGTGAGATATATATATTTGTCAGGGGAGTCCTAGCTGTGAAGATGACATCTTGTCCTTATTCCTATTATATAGATTCTGAGCTAATTCAGTGCAACCATCAACAACAAACATATGTTGAGCACCCAACATGTACATGGCATTTGAACAGAAGCAGGTTCAGATCATGGTATTAAGGACAGCAAAAAGTGGCCCTGTATCTCAGACCTTCCAACACTGCTGTTCCTTCTTATAAGAGCACAGTTTGCCCCCAGTCCTGCCTCTGCCCAGCCAGTGCAGGATGGTGAGGGGGACCCCACCCTCTGACCTTATCAGCTGCCTTCAACCTGGGAGAATGGTTATTCCCAGTCACATTGTTTGTAACTTCCTGATCCTACTTGCTCCCTCTGAGTCACTGAACATGAAATCATAGCTAAGGAAGCTTCAAAGGGACCATGGAAAGCCCTAGACACACACAGTCTAAATGATAAAATGGTATCAACTGCAAGACTATAAAGAAAATCATGGGTTTATCACGACAGTTGTCCTAGGTAGAGTCCTACCCCCCTAAATAAAGCTGGGATTCCTTAGGCTGCTTCCCAAAGCCTTCTCAATCTAGACCCACCCACTTCTTCCATATGCACCAACATGATGCTCCAACAATACTGCATTCCTTATAGTTCTCTGTATGTGACACACTTGTTTCTAACTTTTTCCTTTGAATTTATACTATCAAATGCCTAACCTTTTTCATCTCCTCTTCCACCTGACAAAACCTTCTTCTCCCATGAAACCAGCTGGAATGGTGAGTGTTCTGTGAAGTCTTTCCTGATAACCCTGGATTATGTTAGTCATGCCCTCTCACCTTCTATCTGTTCACATTCCCATCAAAACCTCTATTGTGATTCTCTGTTGATATGTTTCTCTCTGGTACCAGATTTCAGACTCTTTTGTGGGATCACCTTTGTTTTGTTTATCTCTGGATCCCTAGAAATTTCCAGTCCCTGAGGCTCAAAGTTTGTTGAATAAGTGAACAAATTCTAGCTCCTGCCTCAAAGCAGAGACATCTTTAGTAGGAGTGTGTGTAATTGAGTGAAGAATGGCGGGTAGTAAGCCTGAGCAGTACTTTGAGCCAAACTAGAAAGGCTTAGGGAACCCTTACCTGCACCTTGTTAGTGAGAGATGCCAAGAAGCAGACCCCAAGCCATCGCTTTTTCCATTAGTGGAGCTCATAAAAACTAAATAATATAGGAGTGGAAGTTAATACACTATGTTTTGTTTCATACACTATGTTTTGTTTCTCTGGCAAATGTTGAGAGAAGAGTTGCAGGTAACTGGAGGGGTCTCCCAGGCCGATTTGAGAGAACACAGGTATTTAATCTTCTAATAGGCTACAACTAAACTTTAACATTAAAGGACAAAGTAAAACAAAAACCAAAACCCTTGGTCTTCTTCATTCACTTAGTCCATCTCAAGAATAAGACAAGAATATATGGGAAAACAATTAGAATAATTCTTTTAGGGGTGCCTTGTTGGCTCATTTGGTTAAGCTTCTGACTCTTGATTTCTGCTCAGGTCATGATCTCATGGTGCTTGGGTTCAAGCTCCATGTTGGGATCCATGCTGACAGTGCAGAGCCTGCTTGAGATTCTCTGTCTCCCTCTCTCTCTGCCCCTCCCTTCCTCATGTACGAGCTCACTCTCTCCGTCTCTCAAGAATAAAAAATAATAATAATAATAAGGAGAAGGAGGAGGAGGAAGAGGAGAATTCCTGTCTAATGATCTATAGGTAACTTTTCGGGTTGCACAACTTCAGTGGAAAAGGTGAGGAAGAAGAGAAGTTATATTATTTAAAGTAATGAATACCGGTTGCTGTAAGAAGCATCTCCTAAATCTCAATAGCTTCCCATAGATTTCTGTTTCCTCTAACATCAAGTAGGGAGAAGTGGGCAGCTCTGCTCCAAGTTAATGTCCAGCTAGTAGCACGTGACTAATGATGGGAAAGTTTTTAGACTACAGGCCTAGAAATGCTGCATATTAGTTTCCTCACATTCCACTGTCCAGAGAGCGATAAAAAGGCTCCCTCCATCAGCAAGGGTGGGGTGGCTTAGCTGTTTATAAAAAGAGGAGGACCCAGAATTCTCTCAAAGAGGAAAGTAAAAAGTCAGGGAGAAGAATGGAAGGGGAAAATCCAAATAAAAGGAGATGTTCAGAAAGCACTCGGAGAAGTTTGCCCTCTTTGGGTCTCTCTTATAAAAAACATTTCTTACCTTAGATTATCACTCAGCTGAAGAGTGAAATCTATATAAATATGGAGCATATAGATATTCCATTTCAGCTGTGTGTGAGAATGTGTGTGGTGTGGTGTGTGTGTACACATTTGACACATTTGGGGTCCAGAGTGTGAACAAGGACAGGAAATATTGAAAAGTGCAATAGGTATATTTTATTGTTTTTTTAGTGTTTGATTATTTTTGAGAGAGAGAGAGAGACAGAATATGAGCAGGAGAGGGTTACAGGGAGAGGGAGACACAGAATGTGAAGCAGGTTCCAGGCTCTGAGCTGTAATCACAGAGCCCGACGTGGGGCTTGAATTCACAAACCATGAGATCTTGACCTGAGCTGAAGGTGGATGCTTAACTGACTGAGCTACCCAGGCACCTCTGAAAAGTATATATTAAAGTGTACTTATATCAGCCATATGCTTTTAGTAAACCCTCATTTCTTATTACATTCAAATTATTTGGGCCCCATACAACCCATCTTCTTTCCTGGCCTATTAGTTTCAGGCACACATTGTTTACCCTGTCTATTCCAGTCAGAAAAAAATTAGTGATTAATTCTCACCTGCTTTGACCTCTCTGCCTTCTTCCCCTTATCTTTCAGCCAAATGTTGCTACCTATTTTTTAATAAATTTTTTTAATGTTTATTTTCGAGAGAGAGAGAGGGAGGGAGAAGTACACAGAATCCAAGGCAGGCTCCAGGCTCTGAGCTGTCAGCACAGAGCCCGACATGGGGCTTGAACACATAAGCTGTGAGATCATGACCTGAGCTGATGTGGGATGCTTAATCGACTGAGCCACCCAGGCACCCCCAAATGCTAATGCTTTTAAAAGATATGGGGATGCCTGGGTGGCTCAGGCAGTTAAGTGCCACACTTCAGTTCAGGTCATGATCTCACATGGTTTGTGAGTTCAAGCCCCACATCGGGCTCTGTGCTGACCGCTCAGAGCCTGGAGCCTGCTTCGGATTCTGTGTCTCCTTCTCTCTCTGTTCCTCTCCTGCTTGTGTGCACTCTCTCTCTCTCTCTCTCTCTCTCAAAAATAAATAAAGACTAAAAAAGTTTTTTTAAAAAGATATGGCAGAATTTCTCAGAAGCTTGTATTAATTTCTGCTGTAGCACTTGCTGAATAACTGTTTTGCTTGTGTGCTTGATTACCTTCTAAAACTGTGAGTTTCCCTGAGACCTGCTCTTCTCACATTCCCAACACCTCACAGAGCTCCAGGCACATAAGTTAACATGACCATATAAATTACTGAACAGACATAGATATTTTTGAGTGAAAGGGTGAAGTGCTAATAGTTATGTGAGACAGCAGGAGTAAACGCAGGCTACATCTGGAAAATAGGGACATCGATGCTCTATATATATGTGTTGAATAAGAATATAAGCCCTATTCCGACCATTATCTTTTTGACTGCCATTGTTTTATCTTGTATATCTGTGACTTAGAACCATGCCTGCTGTGTAGTCCATGTGTGATGTAGATTTGTTGAATATTTGAAGGACTGGGAGAAAACAAAATATGTGGCAGTTTTACAAGATGCTAGTCTTGCTCAAGCAGAGAGCTTGGTCTAAAACCCTTTGACTACTTGTCTTCTCACTTTTCTATCTAGTATGTTCTTTCAACAGTTTTGTCAAACATGGTGGACCTCCCAGAGCATCTTTCCATAACTCTGCTCGGCCATTAAGTTTCCCTAATGATGCAACATGACGTAAATCCATGATCCTTAAAATAGGAAACTAACGGGCTGCAGAGACCAAACTATTTTGATTCAAGGGTTTTTCCAGTGATTCATAAACATCATGTTAGATCTGAGTCCTCAGCCCTAGAGGCTTCTTTAAACTGTCCTAGACTTAGGCACAGTGAAGCAGCAGGGGAGCAGTGGGAGGCAGAATTATTCTGTCTGTTCCACTTTGACCGCTGTCACCCAGAAGCAGCTGCTGCTAGGGAGGAATGACAAGCTGAGGGATGTTTAAGGCCATTACAATTAGAGGAAGCAGGGGGATAATGGAGCTAGGAAGGACTGCGATGAATTCACTGAGTCATCACCCAAAAGAATTCAACGTCAGAAACAAGAGATTGTGCGTTTGGGAAACAGGTGATGATGAGGGTGAAGGCACACTATCGTAGATTCTTTTGGAAGCATCATGGAGGAATTTGGGGAAGCCACCCTGTGTGGACTGAATTATATCTGAAGTCAAGGTCAGTAAGATTCCAGAAGTCAAGGCTACTGGCCCAAGCAGGAAACCCCTCCTGAGAAGCGCACATCCTCCTCTTTCTGGGCAGGTTGGGATGCGGAAGCACAATCTTCCATGCCCTAATTAGCACTCTTGGTTTGACAAGGGTGGCTCCCATTCTGAAGTTTCCTCTCTGTGTTGTTTTACAGAAGATTTCACGGGAAAGGACCACAAACTCAGTTCCTCTCAATTTTGTTGAAGAATGTCAGCAAATTACAATTGTTCAGAATCAGAATTTCATAAGCTTGGCTGTAGCATATTTATGATGCAAAAACAATTGCAAAAGGCTTTGCTGCACCGCTTTATTGACACAGCCTTCCTGTCCCCACATCTTGCTTCCTCTCAGGAAAGTGGGACGTGTTGGATGATTTCCCAGCTTCTATTTGGAGAGGAAGTCGACAGGTTTTCCACCATCCAGCCCCCGCCAATCTGCGCTAGCTGAGAAACACCTGCAGCCAAAGGCTATGCCCATTCTCCCTTGTGCATTTGCAGCTATCAAAATAAATGAGCCATCTTGGATGGGAAAATTATATCTTTTTTCAGAGTAACCTCACTCTCCACATGTGCACGACGACGCATACGGCCTGATGTTATGAACACTGCCTCTGACTAGAATTACAATCAGACATTTGGCATTCAAAACCAATGTCAATAATTGTCTCAAAAGAAAGAGCTTTCAAAAGACCTCATGCCCTGGCAGCTTTTCCCTGGTACTGCCCACTTATTTTGCACACAGTAAATTCTTAAACCCACATGATAATGCAAAACAAGGGAACTGCCTGCCTCCTCTGCCCAGATGTCTCACTTTTCCAATATTAATAATTATTTCTGGACATAAGTCCTTTCTCTCACCCACTCATTCACTCCCATCCCTAACATCTGTCTCAGAAGTCATCATTCTACAAAGAAACCACAACTGCTCCATTCGGCTCCACAACTGCTCAGCCAACTGCCTATCCATCCAGACTTTCAAGTTGGTTCAGACACCCTGGGAGCTTATGACAGCTTTATGCTCAGCCTAAGGCTTGACATAGGGATAGATGGTGTACCATTTGCTCAGATGGATTTTCCTCTATTGCTTATCATGTGTAACTGTGGCTTTCTGAATGGAAATAGTAGTTTGAAATGCTTTTGATAGAAAAAGAGCAAAAACTCATAAGTCTGTAGGCAAAAACAAAACAAAACAAAATAAAACAAACAACAAACAAAAACACCTGATCAGTGGTCCAAGGAGCCCTAGTGGTTCATGAGCTCTGTAACTTGTCTGTTAGGTGGCATCCATAGCTGTGTGCATGATGGTGGTGTGAGGATGTAAGTGTGGTGTCTAAGTGTGGTATACAAAGTTCTGTGTACAAGAAGATAGATTGGGGGCACCTGGGTGGCTCAGTCGGTTAAGCGTCCGACTTCGGTTCAGGTCACGATCTCGCGGTTCGTGAGTTCAAGCCCCGAGTCGGGCTCTGGGCTGATGGCTCGGAGCCTGCTTCCGATTCTGTGTCTCCCTCTTTCTCTGCCCCTCCCCCGTTCATGCCCGGTCTCTCTCTGTCTCAAAAATAAATAAATGTTAAAAAAAAAAAAAGAAGATAGATTGCTCAGTGGTACAGAGCCCATCTCCTCTCTGGAATTTGCTCAGTCAACATGGCTGGGTTGATGAGGACCAAGAATGTAATCCTTTTCCAGACTTTCTGACATACTCAAAGGGACCCCAAACCCAAGTGACTGTATCCTGCTTCATCAGTCTCTCCAGGGACTGGTCACTTCCTTTAAAATGACTCAGTGCCAGGAAATCAGAAATTTCAGATAACACCATTCTTAAAGGCCCCTTTCTGACCAGATTGTCTTCATGGAAATATCCACCCTAGTGTCCATCTCCTCCGAATCCCTCTGAAGTTTTTAGTCTTCTTGCAAACTTCTCTATTCTCATGCCTTTACTATAGTTTTCCAGTTAATCCAATAATATCCTACTCAGAAAATATCACATCTTATATTGATTTTTGCTGTCTGTCCCCAGCTCACCTCCTTTCTGCTTGTTCGAAGCTTATCAATTCTTTAAAGTCCCGACAAAAGTCTTTCTTCAAGAAGAAAGTCTACACTAATTTTCCTCTCCACAAAATCCCCGGAGTCCATACTGCCTGCTGGACATATATGACAACAGTCATGTTCTTCTTTCCATTGCCAGTCACTTGGCATATCTTGGCACCAGCTAGATTGGAAGACTCCCTAAGGGTCAACAATTTATCTTGCAACAATTGTTATTTCTAATGGCATCTAGCACGTGCTAAGTTTTCCATTAGTGTATCTTGATGCTAGATCAATGGGAATATCCATGACTGACCAGTAAACTTACCTTCTATATCAGTTAAAAGGAATTGTGGCCATTAGGCATGACTTCCTTCAACCTTATTTCCCTTCTCTCATACTTACAAACATCAATAACCATTCCCTTCCTTTTTCCTGTACTTAATCATAAGAATATGAAGTATCTCATGCACAAAGCTGATCCCTTTACATGTTTTATTAATTCTGTTTCTTTCACCTTCCTGTCATTGATCATTTGCTCTCCCGTGATTCTTGGTTTCTCTTTAGTCTCTAAAATTGCCCTCCCTTGACCTCAAATCTCGCTTATTCAGTTACTTTACTTCCCACTCCTTTCATCTTCTCAAAAGATTAGTCTATTTTTGCTTTTTTCATTTTTAATCCTTTTATTCTCAACTCTCTGCCACCTGGTTTCAGCCCTGCCACTCCATCAAATTTGCTTTAAATCCATCGATTATCTCCTCCTTGTACAATACAGTCAGCATTTTTGTATTGCTACCTTACTGCCCCTCTGCTATACTGGATCTTGTTAATTATCTTTATACTGAAAGATATAAAGTATATCTTTATACTGATCTTTATACTGAACTCCTGTGGCTTTTCTCCTATTTCTCTAATATTTTTCTGCTTCAAATCTTGCATGGTCTCTTCTTCCTTGAAACACTTTAAATACTAATTTTTCCCAGCATTCTATGTCCAAACAACTTCCCTTTGGTTCATGGGTAACCACTTCACTCTGAATGCATGAGATTGTTACCGCAGTAATAATAATAATGAACAATATTTACAGAGCACCTTATTTCAATTATTGTTCTAAGTACTTTTCATGTATTAACTCAGTCTTCATACACATTGTATTTTACAAAAAAAAAACATTTTATACATGGGAAAAATAAACTGGAGAGGTTAAATACCTTGCTTATAGTCAAAAGAGTAGAGTTGGGATTTTAATCTGCAAAAATCTGGCCCTAGAGCCTACGCTCAGGTGCAAATTTGGGGTTGCATGTAAGAGATTTGAGGCTTAACTTTTCTAGAACAACAGTTAGTGGCTCCATCCTCTAGCCATCCCTCAACCTAGAACTCATGGAATCATTCTTAACTCCCTCATGCCTCACCTCCCACAGAACATCAGTTATTGGCTCCTGATGATTTCATTTGCAATATATGTCTTCAACCTGGGCTCCTTTTTCCCCACAGGCCTTTCACCACTGTCTGGATGTGGGCCATCATTGTGTTTCACTGGACGACTCAAATAGCCTCTTAGCGGATTTCTTTGTTTCCATTGCCGTCTTCCTCAAACCCATAGTCACCATGTGGTAACAGAAAGTTTTAAATAAGACACATATCTGAGCGTGTCAGTTCCCTACTTTAAAACCTTCCAATAGTTCCTGATTCCCTATGATTAAAAGTCCACCTTCTGAATAAGGGAACATAAAGCATTCACTTAGTCTTGCTGATTCTTCAGCTTTATCTGCAACATAAAATTACTTGTTGTTTCCTGCACATAGGACTTTTGTCCCTTATTGCTTCTGTTCCTTTGGCCTATTCAGTCTACCTGGATAATTTCTGTATTTCTTTACATCTCATCAAAGGCTACACATCCTGTACTTGCATTTAGTGTCATTGTATTTTTTTTGTATTTTTTTTTTACAAAATATTAACAATCTGTGTATGTCTCTGTCTTCTCTACTAGGTTATTAGTTCGTAAACATAAAGACTTTGTCATGTTTTTCTTTGATTTTGCAATGTTTTCTATAGTGACTAATATAAAATAGGCACTTTATGAATGTTTGTTTTAATGAATACATTAATGAACAAATGAAAGAATGAATATAAACTGCTTTTTCTTTTACTGTGAGTTATTTTTCAATAGAGCACACACACGCACATACAAATTTAAGTAAGAGAATGTTCCTGTTTACACTGCTGGACATTTTCTGTCCCTAGGTATTAATTATAACATGTTTATTTTCCTCAAAGACAAACATTATAGAAAAACACTACTAAATTCCATAGCACCGCCCCTTGTTTTTTTGTCTTCCCTTACCAAAATTGCCATCTATATTTTCCTAATGCAAAATGCAAATTGCATACTCAGTCATTATATATGCTCATTAGTAGTGGTATGATTTATGTTAGGATTAGCTTCTTGTTATAGAGAAACCCAAAATACTAGTGGCTTAAGAACAATAGAATTTTTTTTTTATATCACATTCAAGAACTCCTAAGGAGGCAGTCGAGGGCTGATACACAGTTCCATGTTCATGAAGAATTCACATTCCTCCTATTTTGTTGCTTCTTCATGCATTTCCTCATAATCCAAAGTGGCTTTTGGAAATTTAGCTATCATATGTGCATTTCAGATGGCAGGAAGAAGGAAGACAAGAAAATGTGTTTGCTCCTCCCTTTTAAGAATGCTTCTTGGGGGCGCCTGGGTGGCGTAGTCGGTTAAGCGTCCGACTTCAGCCAGGTCACGATCTCGCGGTCCGTGAGTTCGAGCCCCGCGTCGGGCTCTGGGCTGATGGCTCAGAGCCTGGAGCCTGTTTCCGATTCTGTGTCTCCCTCTCTCTCTGCCCCTCCCCCGTTCATGCTCTGTCTCTCTCTGTCCCAAAAATAAATAAAAACTTTGAAAAAAAAAATTAAAAAAAAAAAAAAAAAGAATGCTTCTTGGAAATCCCATACAACATGTCCACTTACATCCCACAGTAGTGGTCAGGAAAATGACAGATGACAGTTTTTGTTCCTTTGCTTGTTGTATTTTTTTAGCTGGTGGTAGTGTGAGAAGCAAAAATTGAGGTTTTATTCTTAGGGAGAAGGAAGAGTGTATGTTCACGTAGGTAACCAGTAGTCTCTACTACAGTTTAGTCTGAATGTAAAGAATTTATGGAAATCTCAGAAGTATTATACTGGTGAGCAACCTATGATCAGCTGAAAGGTGACCTGGAGGTGATTACTGCCTAGCTGCCGAGCCTGCAAATAAAACCAAGAGCAAATATGAGGCATCTGTGTGGCTCAGTCGGTTAGGCGTCCAACTTCGGCTCAGGTCATGATCTCATGGCTCCTGAGTTTGAGCCCTGCATCAGGCTCTGTGCCAACAGCTCAGAGCCTGGAGACTGCTTCATATTCTGTGTCTCCCTCTCCCCCACTCATGCTCCCTCTCTCTCTCTCAAAAATAAATAGACATTAAAGAAAATTTTTTAATTAAAAAAAAGCAAATAAACATAGTTAAGTTTTACACCTGGCCTCATAGAACTGAAGATTGAGGGTTATGGATTCACTTCACTGAATCAAGAAAATGCATTGTGGTCTTTCTGCCATTATTTAAGTTCACTATAACAAACACCGATGAAGCAGATGATATGCATATTCTGATTTTATATACTGCTGTGTAATGTTGGTATTATAACAATAAGATTTATTTACATGGTTCATTATTTTAGACCAGCACTTCTGAAACTTATCTGTGTTAGGAATTACCTGATGCCTCACTAAAATGCAGATTGTAATTCAATAGGTCTCAGGTGAAGTCAAAGTTCTGTTGTACTTTGGGTTGCAAGGCTTTTGGAGCCTCAGCACATGTCAATCTATGTGTTAGTTTAGTTTTCCAGTGTATAGATGCCAAATGGGTAGAGATATCCAAGTAATTTTTCAAGAAGCCTGTGGAGAACAGAAGGGAGGGAGAGAGAGAAAGGGGAGAGCCTTCAGACTGCAATGAAGGCTTATCAGATAGGAGAGAGAAGGAAAGGAAGAGTATGTTGAAGGAGTATCATTTTATAGATAGACCAGTAGGGAACCTAAGCCAAAGATGCCCATCAGAGTCCTACAGACCATAGGAATGGGCCTGCAATGATACTCCTTCCATGGTTAGTCATTGGCTGGGAGCAGCTCATGGGAAGCATAGCTTTGGCATTAACAGGGTGGTAGACCCACAGGGGCAGCTAGGGCCATTATTCAATTATTCAATTACACTTCATTCAACAGAAGACCTGAGTGGTATCTTCTAATAGCTGCTACAATCCATATTCTTGCCTTTGTAAGTACACTACACTGAATATGATTTAATTTTTATTTGAAGTCCTTGCAGTGTCTGGGTGTTTATTGAAAATATTCATTTTTCAACATGGATTTACAGCACATGGCCCAGAGTGCCTTCAGTAAATATTTGCTTTTGAATAAACAAAATTGAAGAGGAAGGAATTACAGCAATAATGAATGAATTAGTATAGGGCCCAAGACACACCATTGAATTTGCATGGGCAGGAAGGATAAATTATTTCTAACCTAGTGTCTTGGTATTTGCCTCTTTCTCATAAAAGCTGATCCAGCAACTATTATCCAATTTTAGGTTCCAGCTAGTTGATGTTTGATTGTAATTAGTTTAACAATTTGAGTTCATTTCCTCTAAGGAGACCATGAAAAAAATAATTTAATGGAAACAAATCAGCCATTATGGAATTTATATAACTCAACCATATGCATTTTGAACACCAAATATAATTACATAATAATTTTGCCTCAAAATTAAATCATTTGGCACACTTTTGTAGGATGAAATTAGCAAAGTCCAATTTAATTTGTGTAAGGCACCAACATTACTCACTTTTGGAAATAAAAGGCCTTGGGAGATAAAAATTCCATTGGAACTATTATGTTTTCATTCAGATTCATTTTCAATATGTTACACTTCATAAAATTACAAGTCAGAAACTACTATTTCTGAATTTATAAAATGTACAAACCTTGACAGAAAAGGACATTATGTCCTTTTATGAATTTGGGGTTCAGATTTTCTCCTTTTTTTTCTTTCTTCTTATCAGAATCATAGGTCAAATGACTTACATCTTTATTATCACATAAGTGGTGATATAACTTGTTACTTCTTATCTACAAACAAGTGGCAGAATTCATAGGAAAACCTACCAAATATTACAGAGGAAAAGATTATACTGATAAAATCTGGGGGGAGGGATTTCTCTGAACACCAAAGTAGAATCAACAGTCTATTGATCGTGTCATTTTCATCATCATTATTACACCAAAAGGCATAATTCTTTGGTTCATTCAGTGAATCCGTACTGAATAGGCTAAGGACAAGTCACTGTGGCAAGTTCTATTGTGAATTCAAGAATGACTTAGGGCTACAATATACCTGTAAAATACTTTGGAGCATATAAAGATGAGAGCATTTGGATAAATTACTCTATGTCACTCTCTCTGTGACCCCTTGAAGCAAGTTTATTATCCCAAGTAAGCGAATGAATGAAAATGATGGAATGGGCATCCAAGACTAAGGGAATGACAAGTCAAAGAGACAAAGAAGAAAAAACAGCCTGTCTTCCATAAATAATTAGTATTCTAGATGGTTTAGAATGTAAGAAAGTAGTAAGTAGGAGTGACTAGATCTGAATCAAAGTTAATAGGGCTTGGAATAACATGCTGAGGTACTTGAACAGAAATCTCATAGTCAGTGGGGAAATATTTCAGTTTTTTAAAGAGGGTGCTAATATTACTTTTTAAGAAAGTTGATCTGGTAATAGTATGTGGTATTTATTACATGAGGTAAAAAGTGTGAATTTGTTACTTTTTAGGAAATAAAGCTTTTCAGTGGTTATTGTGGAGAATCAATGAGCTAACTCACAGCTGACAAGAAAGATTTCTAAGTAATAGAGGGGGAAATAGCTAATTACTAAATATGCACTGGACTAAGTCTGTGTATTTTTGCATATTTCTCAATAAAATAGGAAGTGGAAGTTGAAAAACAAGAACGTTGAGGTGATACCATATTGGGAGATGGCACAGTAGACATGGAGATGGTCAGAGGAACAGGGAACTCTGGAGTCTGTTGTCAATGAAGACAGCATGGAAGTGACTGATCACCTCTCTGTCGTGTCTCTTTGAATTCTTTTCTCTCTTTTCCTAGATCTACAGACATGCTGGACAGTTTTCCCAGGGGTTAGGAACAAGAATTTTGGAGTCACTCTTACCTGAACATGAGTCCCAGCTCTGTCAGATCCTCACTAGCTATGTTATCTTGCAAATTACTTTACTGCTCTGACCCTCACTTGCATGACAAGTAATATGGAGGCAACAAAAATAACCTGTCTAATAGAATTATGGGACTTAAATGAGAAAATGCACGTAATTAACTTAAAAGAATGTCTCCTATGTTCTAAGTAGCCATTTTATTATAATTAATTATAATTTATTATTATTATTATTAGAACTATTGTTTCAAAGGTAACCGGTAAGCACAAATAAGCAGAGGCAGTGACCTATGCTCTACCTGCAACCTCTTTGATGGCTATCTTTCTCCATTGAGCACCCACCCTATCACAACTCCCCTTTCTTTGACATACTCTCTAGGATGTACCCTTATCTCCCTGGCTGCTGTTTACCTAACTTCTTTCTGGCTTGTCTTCCAGGTCATTGTGTAGGTATTTCCCAAGCTCTGCCTTTGGCTCCTCTTCTTTCTCCATGGTCACATCTTCTCCCAAAGCTTAGGCAATCCTTTCTGACTGATCCAATATGGAGGTAGCTTCCAAAATCTGAATCTCTAGTCTTGATTAATATCCTAAGTTCCAATACTGCATTTTGACACCCCCATCTAGATATCTTGTGTCACTATACACTCAACAAGTTCAAATCCAAATCCAGTTTGTACCTAAACACAAACTTTCAACCTGCTCATTGCCATTAGTGACATTATTCTTTAACTAGGCAGCCAGAGGAGAGACTTCAAAGTAATCCTATAAACTCCATCAGCTTTCCCCCACTTCACTCTGATTAGGCAGTTGCCAAATCATATAAGCTGCACTACTCCATTGTCTCTCACAGCTGTTTCCAGGAGTTTCCCCTCTGTTTCAAGACTGAATACCTCCTTGCCTAAATTACTGTTTCATGAAAGTCAAAGTGTTGTCTCTACCTCTATTTTTGGTCCTTCCATACCTTCTTAACAAGTGTTGCCACGTTACTGTCCTAAACACATTTCTGGGAAGGGTTCCTTCCTTCTCCAGCATTGTTGACTTTCGTAGGCTAAAACTGTACTGCATTAATAATTTTATTATTAATAGCATACACTGACATGTTAATTATATACATAATGCATATATCTTGTCTATCCACTGAAATTGAGGTCATTAAAGTCAAATATCATGTTATAGAATTATAGCCATTCATACTAGGGTCACTGCTTTAAACATAGCAGGTATATAATAAGTGCTTACTGAATTAAATTTGTTCTGAAGAATTATATTCCCCTGCTCAAAAATCTTTAATGTTTCCACATTTCTTATCAAGTGAGATAAAAATTATTTAGCCTTAGGTTTGATACAATTTAACCCCAGTCTACCTCTCCCACTTCTCCAGTTTGTTTCTTTTTTGTGCCATGGAACTATGGACTGAAACGTATTGTTCACCCCCCTCTCCAAATCTGTATATTGAAGCCACAACTACCAATGTGATGGTATTTGGAAAAGAAGCCTTTGGGAGGTTATTAGAGTTAGATGAGATCATGAGGGTGAGGCTCTTTTGATGAGATCAGTGGCTTCATAAAAAGAGAGGCAGAGAGAGCATTCTCTCTCCCTCCCTCCCTCTCCCCCCCATCTCTCTCTCTCTCTCTCTCTCTCTCTCTCTCTCTCTCTCTCTCTCTCTGTCTGCCCTGTGAGTTGCAACAAAAAGGAAGCCACCTGCAAGACAGAAAGAGAGTCCTCACTGGGACCCGAATCAACTGGCACCTTGATCTTGCACTTCCCAGCCTCCAGAACTATGGAGGAAAATTAATTCCTGGTTTTTAAGCCTCCTAGTTTTTGATAATTAGTTGTGGCAACCCAAGCTGACTGATGCACATGGATTCCAGCAACACTAAAAATACCGGTTTCCTGCACATTCCTTGCCTTTCTAGCTTTCCCCATACTTCCTCAGTTTAGAATATCCTTTTCCCCTCTTTGCATGATTATATCCTACCTAGCTTAAAATCCATCTTTTCATTTGAGCCTTCCCTGGTGTCTCCTTTAAAGTAATTTCTTTATCCTCTGGAATTCCTCACCACTTATTCCTGTCTTCTGGCACTCCACATACTCTGTGGATGTGAGCTTATCTTGTTTACTTGACTGTGAACTTGCTAACTAACCTCAATGACTTTGCCAGGTTCATGTTGTATCCCATGGTACTGACCACAGAGCCTGGACCATTAAAGGAATCTAATTCACATCATGCTTTTCCAGTTGAATAGAGATCCAAGTACCATCAGAGGTTTTTGATAGGCAAGATGAAGCACATGAAAGATTAGAATCTGTGCTGGCATGAATGGAGAGTGGAGAGGTAATGGGTGAGAAATATCATGAAAGGAATAAAGAGGAAAAGCAGTGAAGTTGAGAAAAAAAAAAATCAAAAGTTTCAGCATGTGGCTTGGATGGAACAGATAAGTGGGATTTCTCCACTGAAGTCTTAGAGGAAGCTGGAAGCCGATCCTGGAAAGATACACAACAGAAGAGAGTTTTGGAAATGAAGAGTTATAAAGGTACAAATAGGGCTGATGGATCTCAAATGTAGAGCTTTTAGGTGATAGTTGTACCTCAGTGGTCTGAAAGAACAATGAAGGGTGAGAAGCAGATGAACCCATGTTCTAGTTTTGATACAGGAAGTGGGAAGCAGTATACAACATAAATGATAAGACACTCTTAAGACATCCAGCTAAGAAAAATGAAGCCCATAATTAGAGAGTCGTTGTGTAAAGAAGAATAGAAGAGAACAGCAAAAGACTGCACATGACAGAGTTGGGCACACTGTGGATGGGGAAAAAGAAAATCTGAATTAGGTTGGGATCTAAAAGACAGAGGAGCCCTAGGTTTGTGCTGAGGATAGCAGAAGTTTAGAATCAAGATGAAATAAGTAAGAGATTGGCAGGAACTATAGAGACACCTGGGCTGCAGCTCTGACTAGGTACCAGCCTGCCCCTGGATGTGAGGAAAAGCAGGCAGGCAAGGCCCTGCAAGGAGAGGGAGGTCCAGCCCCATTGCTACAGGCAGTGTTCTGGGCCTCACCCATCCCTTCCTCACGGTGCTAAGCCCGTATCTGTGACTGCCTCTGAGCTCCAGTCCCAGTCTTCTAGCTCCCTCGGGCTTTGTCCACATGGATATTCTGCCAACACTTCAGATTTAGTACACCCCAAACCAAACCCCTCCATTTCTGTCTCTGATCTTATCCCTGGCCTGGTTTCTTTTTTTTTTTTTTTTTTTTTTTTTTTTTCATTAATGCCACTATTCTCCTAGTGATATGGCTTCAAAAATTTTGACATTTTTCCAGTGTCGTAGGCTAAAAAAATGGCTGGCTGTTGACGTCTTGATTTCAGCCCAGGTGTATTGATTTCTGATTTATGGCCTGTGGAACTATGAGAGAATAAACTTCTGCTGTGTTAAGACATCACATCTGTGGTAATTTGTTATTGTGACAATAGGAAACTAGTACGAACAGCCTCCTTCCTCACACACAATTACAAAGTTCTACCTACCAGTTACTCAGGCTCCACCATTTACCCGCCACAGACCTGAGCAAGTTAATAAGCCTTTTAGAACTTGAGTTCCCCATCTGTAATAACATAAGATTTGGGGGACTATATTGGGAACTGAGATAATCCACATAAGGCACTTATTGCAGTGTGTGTCTAAACTAAATGATCAATATGTATGTTATCACACTTGTCTACCAAAGGCGCTTTCAGTCCCTCACTCTTCTAATCCATTTTTCCCAGCACTTCATAATATTAATCCCAAATAGTGTTATGACCTTGAAACCCCTTTCTCAGCCTCCTTTCCTCAGTGAGGACAACCCCAGACTTGTTAGCATGGTATTTGAGTCGTTCCAGAGTGGACATCATTGAGGGGCCACCCTGATCCCCTGTGCAAGGCTGTGTGCGCTTCCTCAGCTATGGGGAGTGTCACCTGCTGACTGTTGTCAGCTATTCCTTCTCCAGAGGATTGTTTTCAGATAAATGTGAAGTGGGCTCCCCACCTCTCAGGGCATCCCACAAACAAAGGTTGCAGGGGGGCAAAGGCTGCACTTGCTTCAACGGGGGATCATATCTGTGGTGCTGTTCAAGCTCTGAGCTCCTTGCAGTATCCAGCCTTTGCAGGACTCCAGCCAAAGCCGCATTCATGCTGAGCATCTTCCCTTGCTGAATCCTGCTGCCTTCTCTCCCTTTCTCCAGAAAGCACACGCATAATAATACCCATGGACCTGAATCCCTGCTTCAGACTTTACTTCCGGAAGCCTGACCGACGTCACCCTCTTAATGTGTCCCCAAATTTCCTCACTAGCCTTATCTTTTATTTCTTCTCCTGTGTAAACCCAAATCCCTAGTCACAAGAGCCCAATGTGCCTTTTGATCTCTTTATCTCATCTCTAATGCAACTTCCCTTCCTTGCCCTCTACTGGTCCAAATCATACACGTTTCCAGCTCTGCCTTGAGACCATCCTGGGCAACCCCACTCCAGTGACTTTTTCCTTCCTTCTGAACTTCTATGATGTGTATTTTCTGTAGCACTTATTTGGCAACAATTTAAATACTTGCATTCTTCTATCAAAAAAGGAGATGATACCTATCTGGCAGGTTTGTTGTGAGGATTTAAGTGAGATTGTGAAAAATTCAGAGCATGGTGACTGGCTCTGAGAAGGCTCATAAGTTACTGTTAACGATATTTGATGTCTAGAAGACATTCTCTTCCTCTCCCTCCTGCTTCTTTGTTCATTCTCAAGAATAGGCTAGAAACTGGAGTGCTAATTGGGATCTGTTTGCCTGTAGGAGAATCATTGGCCCCTGTGGTTTATCATTCTTCTCTTCCGTTATCCTCTCATGACCTACAGCTGTGCATCCACAATATGGGTGTTTACAAGTCGAGAAGGGGGTGGACCACAGAGAGATCAAGACCTTCAAAGTCCAGCTTACTAAAAGACTTCTCTTTTGAGGCATGGAGATATCTCAGCTATCAGAAAAAAAAATGGTAGGTAATTTTTGGAGAAGGAGGGGAGGTCTACTATTTGTCAAAATTATCCAGCCTCCAGTATAGCCAATAGATATGGCTGAGGAAAAAAGTGCTAATGAGCCTAAGACATGCACATTAAATTTCTATTGGGATGTACCTCATTCAAAAGATAAAGGGAAATACATTTTTGGCTAAATGCCCAGTCCAAGATTTTTGTAAAATATAATGAGATGTTTAAACAAGCTCCAAAGGACCATCAACTTCTGTCTGGTTTAGAATGGAAAGTCCCATAATTCATTTCCTGTCAGTCACCTGTTTAAAAATTATCCATAAATTTTGAGTTTCATTTCTACTAAATGAAAGCTTTTAAAGTCCTATCAACTACTTGAGTTCTGTGAAAATCAAGTAAATAGGTAGAAGGAGCAGACAAAAGATGGGGTGGGGGAATCATCTTTTTTCATAGCATATTGATTTTTTTTATATTTTTAGTCATCTATTCCAAGGGGGATACCTGTTTAATATGTTTGAAATTCAATGACTCTCACATGAGAATTTCACATTAAGTTTATTGACATATTATGTAAGGACAGAATTGAGAAAGACATAAAAATTTCAGACATCATAATAAGCTAACAAACCAACATATGCCTACCATTTCATAATGTCCTTTATGTTTGTACTCCAAGTAAGTTAAAAGGAACATGCTGTTTTCCAAGAAGCTGTTAACCCATGCTATATTTCAGAGTCTTTGCTTGTGGCTTTCTTCTGCCAGAAATATCTTTTTCCCCCTCCTCAAAAGTAAGAGTCTTCCATCCTTCACAGCCTGATTCTCACATCTGTTTCTTTATTAAGACTTTCCTGATTCTCCCTAGCCCTGAGGGGTCTCCTTCCTCTCACCCTCCATTGGGCTTGACCAGTTCTTAATTGGAGGTGCCGTCTCAGATCTGCTGAATGACTTCCATGTGCTCTCAGCTCTTTTGTTTTGTGAGCCTCTTTCTCCATAACAAAATTTTAAAAATTGTATGTTATAACTGCATTGACATAAAGAAAAATGTAATCCGGGCTGAGCTCATAATTATATACCAACTATAATAATGATATTCCATTTTAAATCTGATTTTGTTAATTAAAAAAAAGCATTTTCCCCAATCTCTAAATGTTATCATGGCACTCCACCTCCAATTAGTAATGGGTCATTTCCACTCAGACTTGTGTTGTAACTACTTTTGTCTATGTTCTCTTTCCTCCCAGAGAACAAGCACAAGGTGGGAAGGTTGAGAACCCCTTTATATAGCAGTTATCTGAAAACAGATGATCTTCTAAGGTCTCCAGAGAAAGAACATTCAAGAATCTATTTAGTCCTACATTTACTAAGGCAGGGTGACTACCCCTCTTTGGTGTGACTAATTATGATTCTTACTTTTTTCCAGTGATAAAGCTACATTATTATTGTTAGGCCATAATGTTCCTATTTTTGATGAAGTATTAAGGGAACAAAGTTAGAACAACCTAGTAATCGAGAACCCTGGAGACTTGTTTCCATTTTCAGAGTTTCCTTTGTTGATTAGTACTTTGTTTTTAGAAAAGGGTGTGTGTGTGCATGCGCATGCATGCATGCACGCACGTGTGTATGCTCACACATGTACAAAACAATCTGAAAGGAATCTGGAAAATAAGGCTTTTCTTAACTTGATCTACCACATGGGATAAACCAACTTAAAACTATATTACCACCTAAAATGAAAAAACCCATGTCTGTAATTGGTTGTAAGCCTGCTGTGTTGGGCATCTAGTGAAATCTTTATTTCCACTATTCAAGTCACCCCACTACTCTGCCTCTAAAATCCTAAGTTTGAGTGAGTTGAAAATGAAAATTTCCAAACTTACACCATTAACAGTGTTCTTGACCTACATGGGTTTTGATTCGAGCCATTTTACAGACTAAGTTGCTCTTCCTATAACTGGTCTCACAGTCAAGGTTGCAGCCCGCATACACCACTCAGACTTCTGTTCTTGAAAGAGGAGGCACATAACCTGCTCACTTTTAAAATCTGTTTTTCCTGCCATGGCAGATGTCTGGCAGAAAGCACTTAATTCTGCCTGCGTTGTGACAGAGTTAAGCAAATAAAATTCCTTTAGTGCACAGTATCTCCTGAAACTTCCCACAGTTCTCAAACAAGTGATTTTTATGGCAGTGTCAAATCACATTTCTTCCAGGCAAGGCCCTCCCTTTTGGATTTTCTAATGGTGTTTGCAGCAAAAATTTGGGGAAGTGGTGTTGTGGGGAATAGTCCAGAGGTTTGGAACGCTGGTCATGAGGGAGGGCTGCTGAACAAAACTCAGTCATTTTATCTCCTCTCAGTGGGAGCATCCAGGGTTGGCTTTGTGGAAGGGCGGCAGCCTTTCATCATTATGCTCCATTAAGATGTCACTCAATGCTGCCTCAAGTTTAAAAATAAAATAAAATTCTGGGGCGCCCGGGTGGGTCAGCTGGTTAAGCATCTGACTTCGGCTCAGGTTATGACCTCACAGTTTGTGGGTTCAAGCACCTCTGTCAGGCTCTCTGCTGACAGCTCAGAGCCTGGATCCTACTTGGATTCTGTGTCTCCCTCTTTCTCTGCTTGTGCATGTGTGCATGCATGTTCTCTCTCTCCCCCTCAAAAATAAATAAATAAACATTAAATATATACATATATATGTGTTTATATATATGTATATATATTTTAAAACAATCGTCACGGGGGGGGTAATTCTCATTTTCTCACACTTATAGTATGTATAAAATCATCTTTGGAAACATTATTTGTATTGCTCTGTATCAGTTGAACTAAATAAATACAATATCCTTGCCATACATAGGCATGTCCAAAATCTGGGCCTCCAGGCACTCCCACAGATGGTTACCTGGACAGAAGCCCCTCCACTCCAACAGAGAGATAGGGTGCCTTCACTGCTTCTGACTGTCTTCTCAAAACACCAAGTGTTACTGACACCATACTTTCTTTTGGAGCATAAAATCAAACATAACTAAAATAAAAATCACACACACACACACACACACACATAGACCAATCTTCTGATGTGGCTGGTCCTTTCATTCAGGGTGGAAAAATAAACATAAAATAAAACAAAATCATAAGCTTCGGGAAGTAATAGAATGTGCTTGTAAATTATTCAGATAAGGTAGCAGCTAGTTTACCCTGTGTTTGATTTCAAAGTGTTAGATTCCTTCAGAGGGACTTTCCCAAGTTCATATGGAAATCACACTAAGCTGTTGTAATTCCTTTGGAATGGAACACGTTTTAGTGACCCAGGTAGCTGTGCAGGCTACTTTCCAAGGGCATTTTGAGTTCTCCTTCTCTTTGAGGTTGAGGGAATACACTCGTGGCTCCTCATTGGCCAGTGATCTGCAGAGAGGAATGGAGTGCAAGCCCAGCGTGAGTCAGCAATATCGGCTATTAAAAAAGAAACTGACTTGATTGGGGTTATGAAGTATGAAGAAGTAGGAAGGAAAGAACAACAACCCAATGTGCCCAACCTAGCTCGCACGCTTGCTGGATGCTTGCCCAATGCTGAGTTCCAAGTAAATTTGAGGCCATGTTGCCAAATAAAATACAGAACACCCAGTTACATTTGCCTTTCAGACAAACGAAAAGAACAATCAGACTTCTACCTTTCCAATATCCCTTTTTCTCTGAACCCTCCGTGAATCCCTCCCCTCATAGTCCAAGAGTGAAGAATTACAGCAACAGCAGCACTTCAAACTTTCCAAAGCTCTTTGCACATTCATTAGGTTTCTTTTTAGTTTTTTACTACATTCCAAAACGTTTGTTCTAATATGGCTATCGATTGATAAAACTTGAGGCTGACCTGAGATTAAGTTAATTACTCATTCAAGCGAATGTTGAGATTAGGATTTAAATCCCTAATATCAACTCCACGATCTCTCCAAAGGATTGTGTATCTGCATTTTTTTTATGACAGAGTTTATTAAATTCTCTCATATACTCTGTTTATTCACCTTGATTTTACCTACATTTTGAGTTTTGTGAGAATGGGAGATTTGTTCCTATATAACTTTTAACCTCACAGAGCTCTAATGCCTATGGATTTGAATCGGGTCACAAACTCCTTTTTTTTTTTTTTTTTTTTTTCCCTTTCAATTTAGCCAAGATTACCTTCAGACCATCTTTTTCACCACGTTTCTACAAAGTAGAAGACAATCACAATTAGGTTCTACATATTTGCTTAAGGAAACACAGTGGATTATTGCAAACAATGAAAATGGAATTTAGGGCTTCTTTTTCTCAGTTCATTGTGTGGTCCACCATCCTCAAATACCTTTTGTGATTTTATTATCATTACCTATTAGGAGCTCTGAGGACTTTCCATCTTCTGAGGTACGTGTTCATGAGTCGATTTGTGTGCAAATCCACGAAAGGGTGTCTGGAAAAAAAGGTGCTTTTGAAGCTTGAATATTAATCTCTCAGCCTTGACTTGCTGAAACTGGTGATTTGGTCAGGGTTTAAGTCTCTTAAAAGTCATGTGAAAAAATGCAATAAACATGAGTGAAATTGTCCTTGATGCCTTTGAGGTTACTGTATCTTGGTGCCCAATGATTAAACCCCAAATCTCCATCAGAACGGGCAGAAATGATAAGATGTGCCTTTTACTTAGCATGGGATAGCTGGCTCTCCCAGCAGGCACTGACATAATTTGCTTAGAAAGTGACTGCCTTCTAGCTCAACACAATGGAAGCAGGCTTTAACCAGCTGGAAATGGATCCCGGGCAAGTTCAGTTCCTGGCCCACTCCCGGATTTTCATCCTGCATTAGCACTATGGTCTCCATTCAGTAAGGCTGGCATTTCTTGCAATGAGCCACATGCCAAAATTCTGTCCGGGTGCTTTTCTTCCTGTGTCATCATGTAACCACAGGTCCAGAGAGAGAGGAGCTCTTTTGAAATTGTTGGAGATTTTATATTATGTTCTTTTGACAAAGGCTTACTTTACTTAATAGCATAGCAGAATTATTAAAGAAATGCAGGGGTGTGGGAGGGAGGCTAAAGTGGTTTCATATCCCATTTTAACCTTGTGAGATCTTGGACAAGTTACTTAACTGCTCAGATCTTCAATTATTTCTTCTGTGAAAATAGATCTGATGACCCTGACCTCATAGGATTTGGGGGAAGATTAAGTATAATGCCATTAATTGAAATCATGTGGCATAATGCCTAACATATAGAAAATCCTGGATAAGTGTGGAGATGGCTATTATTCTTAACTACTTGAAGTTTTAAAATGTTACTGAAGTGTGTGTCTCTGTTTACGCATATATTCCAATATTTTGAGTTGGAACATAGGCATTAGTCATTTCTAAAAGCTCCCCAGGTGATTCTAATATGAATCAGACAGACTATGAAACAAGTGATATTAAGAATACTTAGGTGGGGGAGCCTGGGGGGGTCAGTTGGTTGAGCATCCAACTTCAGCTCAGGTCATGATCTGTTCAAACCCCACATAGGGCTAGGTGCTGTCAGTGCAGAGCCCGCTTCATATTTTCTGTCCCCCTTTCTCTGCCCCTCCCCCCACCTGCACTCTTTCAAAAATAAATAAACATTTAAAAAAAAAAAACAACTTAGGTGCCCAGCAGGCACCCACCAATCAGAAAGAAAATCTGATTAATCAGAAAGTATTCTGACAGTAAACAACTAGCACAGCCCTCAGCCTCGCTCTCATGAAACTATGTTCCTTGATCAGATACGATTAGGAAATGCTGCTTATTAGAGATTGCACAGGATTATTAAAGGCTCTGAAAGAACTTGATTTAAAAATAAACTACCAGGGGCACCTGGGTGGCTCAGTCTCTTGAGCATCTGACTCTTGGTTTAGGCTCAGGTGATGATCCCAGGGTGGTGGTGATGATTGAGGTCTGAGCTGAGTGTGGAGCCTACTTAAGATTCTCTCTCTCGGGGCCCCTGGGTGGCGCAGTCGGTTAAGCGTCCGACTTCAGCCAGGTCACGATCTCGCGGTCCGTGAGTTCGAGCCCCGCGTCGGGCTCTGGGCTGATGGCTCAGAGCCTGGAGCCTGTTTCCGATTCTGTGTCTCCCTCTCTCTCTGCCCCTCCCCCGGTCATGCTCTGTCTCTCTCTGTCCCAAAAATAAATAAACGTTGAAAAAAAAAAAAAAAAAAAAGATTCTCTCTCTCCCTCTGCCCCTCTCCCCTGCTGGCTCTCTCATAAAATAAAATATAAAATAAAATAAAGAAATAAAATACTAGATTACAAATTTTCCAAACCAATGGGTGCATGGAATGTTTTTGTTAACATCAAATAGCATCTTAGTAAAAATGCTGAGGGAAAGAGAAATACCCCAGTTTGGAAAAGTTTGATTGTATTTATCTTTTTATGTCTCTGTATACCCTCAGCAATTCTGACTATTGGAAATTATACAGTCTAAGGCAGAATTCTAAGATGTTTCCCAAACATTCTGTCCTTGGAGTGCATGTTTCATAGAATTATCTTGAGTGTGGACATAAGCTGTGAATATAATGAGGTATCACTCCCATGGTTATTATGTTATATGACAAAAGGGGAAATATCTAAGGTGGGCCTGACCTAATCACTGAACTCTTGCAAAAAAGAGCTTTTTCTCTAGCTCGTTGCTGAAGTCAAAGGATGTGCTTCTGGTGGCCTAGAGTTCCAAAACAGCTATGTTGTGAACTGCCTGAAGCAAGGAGTGGCCCCTAAGATCTGAAAGCAGTCCCCAGGAAATAGGTAGCAGTTCTGTGATGTGAGGAACTGTATTCTGCCACTAATTTGAAGGAACGTGGAAGAGAACTCCAAGCTTCAGATAGCACACAGGCTGTCTTTGCAGTATCTTAATGATTCCATCCAAAAATATATCAGTGGATTGGATATGGAAAGTTAGAAAACTGGTTTGTAACATCAGAACTATTTCTACTGTAATGGCTTCAGATTTTAGGGAAAGGGGATGTCCTCTAGGGTTGGAATGAAGAGAAAAATTTAGATCTTGTGAACATAAGGTAGCATCCAGAAAGAACAATCTGTGACGTTCCGTAAAGTTATTAACTCTGTAAATGCAGGATTACCCTTTATATTTGAAAGCAAATGTTGTATTGTGAGAAAAATATTAAAGAAGTAGAAACAAACTAAGAGAACTATCAGAGGCAGCTTATTAGAGTGAGGAAAGCACTAGAACAAAAAGAATTTTCAGGTCCTCTTTCCAGCTTTACTGCTACACAGTCATATAACATAGCTGCTCAATGACTCAACTAATGCCATTGTTTGATCTTTCATGTATAATTTATTGTGCATATTCTGGGCATCAGCACTATTCTGCAGTTAAGGATACAACCATGAACAGGGTATGCGAAGTCACTGCCTTCAAGGAGTTTACATTACAGTGTGGTGATGGTGATTCAGCCAGTCAATACGCAGCACCAATTTCAGAAGGTGAAGAGCTCCACAGAGAAACACAAGTGCCAATGAAGACATAGAATGGCTTGGGGGATGGGAGTCAGGGATGGCGTCGTTACAGATGGAATGAATGTTTT
This sequence comes from Leopardus geoffroyi, assembly GCF_018350155.1. Taxonomy (NCBI): domain Eukaryota; kingdom Metazoa; phylum Chordata; class Mammalia; order Carnivora; family Felidae; genus Leopardus; species Leopardus geoffroyi. Next base: position 126,260,598 of record NC_059326.1, read on the forward strand.
GAGGTGACACATGAATTTAGACTGGCTGATGGATTAGATGTCAGGCTGAGAGGGAAAAACAAGAGTCATGAATGGCCTCAGGACTCATGGCCTGAGCAATTGAGTATATGTTCCTGACATTTATTTGATTGGAAATAATTGTGCGAGGAGCAGGTTTGGGGGATTATAAGAGTTCATTTGGGGGCATAAGACGTTTGACTTGCCTGATCAAAGAGGAAATGTAGGGGAGGCTGTTATATTTGAGACTGGAGCTCTTTGTCTCCTCTGTAAAATGCATGTGTTGAATTAGATCCTTTGTGAGACCCTTCCACTTCCAATATTCTGTGAGTCTGTGAACTAGAAATCAAAGAAAATGAAGGGAATTGTTGATTAAAGAAAAAAAAACACACCAGAAAACCAAATGAAATTTTCATGGAAATGAACAACAGTGTTCATTTAGAAAGGAGGCAAAGTAATGGGCCAAGATGGGAGGAGAGACTAATTAAAATGGAAAATAACAGAATAGTTCTTATCTGATATGTACACCTTTTGTTTCCATGAAAGATAACACAGACTTTCTCAAAGTGAATGATTGGTAGCAAATTTCTTATTCTCAAATGCCATTAAAGATAATCATCTCATGCATGATTGTTTTTCCAAGTGCTTTAGTTTACATAGAGTGTTTATTGAATGAATATTCCCAAGACAGCTTTGTATCACACCAGGACTAAGTAGTTCAACAAGTACACACCTATTGGATATGTTTTGTGCATTTCTTCAATATTTTCATGAAAATCACAACCTGAATTTATCTCTGGATATGATACCTTCTCCTTAATAGCCCCAAGGCAACATGAGACATTAATAATTCATAATACACCACTGTTTTCCATTTTAAAATAATGAAGCAAGAAGTTGATAAAAAATTGAAAAACTAATCACAACAATTTCCATTTTAAATATCTAATAAAGTTTATTTCAGTATATCAGCAACCAAGAATATGACAGGTATAGATAAATGGGAAAGATGCCCTCAAGTGAATAGACTTATATTTCTGCCTTCTGTAGTTTCCATGGCTACAAGCCCATCTGAATTGCATTAGTCACACATAGCACCAAGAAAGAACAAAAGGGAATGGAAGAATAAATGACATTAGAATGTCATATTAAGGGAAAAGTGATCACAAAGTTTTTTTTTTTTAAAAGGAACACAACATCTAGTATCTAGAATTCTTCCCTTTAGAGCCCAGCTGCTTCGGCAAGAAATGTTTCTATTCGGGTTTGGAAATTTTTTCAAAGTAGCCCAAGATTTCAAACCTGAAATTGGAGAGAATTGTTCTATGTTATGACCAAATCAATGATTCGGTGGCTACGTGGTAATTAGGGCACTCAGAATATTCTGACAGAGTCACAGAAATGCAAACTTGAGAGTGTCCAAAAGCGGAAAATAATCATTCCCCAATGTGAACTGATTTTGGTAGTTTTATTCAAGTTGTTTTAACGTATCAAAGTTAGTAATACAGGTAGGCTACTGGCTTTTATTCCAAATATATCAATAAATGGTACTATTTTAACTATCAAGATAAGTTCTTTTCCCAATTTACAAATAAGTACATTTCTGAAAAAAACAAATGAAACAGTTCCTAAGCAAAACTTGCCATCTTCTGATAAAGTACAGACACAGAAATATAAGAATCAACCCAAGCCCCAAACTGAGGCCAAGATTCTCTTGTAGATGCTTAAGTTTTAATTATTTGATTAAATGTAGTGTCTACTACAAACTTCAGATTTTATGAAGAACTCTGCCTAGGTTTGCCCCTCATTGAATTTTCAACATTTTATTCAGTGAATTGAGATACTCAATGAATGACTGAATGAATGAATGAAAGTAAACAGAAGCTTAGCAACCACTGAATTTCACTTATCCTTCCTTTTATTTCTTGAAGTTACCAAAACAGCAATAAAAGACATACCATGATTTGAGATTCTCAAGTAAATAAACCCTCAGTAGACATTCATGTCAATTAGTGTTACTTTTTAAAAAGTGTTTATTTGTTTCTTTGGGGAGAGCAGAGAGAGAGGGAAAGAGAATCTTAAGCAAGCTCCACACCCAGCACAGAGCCTGACATGGGGTTCGATCCCATGAACCCTGAGATCATAACCTGAGCCAATATAAAGAGTTGAATGCTAAACCAACTGAGCCACCCAGATACAGGTTTTTTAAATGCAAAGATTAAAGCATGAAACTTGTAGCATTGATTTATGGCCAAGGTTTAGCAAAGATGTGTGCCATTTGAGTTAAACCATGCTAATCACAGTGACTGGAGTGTATTGGTCAGCTCTGTATTCATAGAGGATGTTTTCCTTTGGTGATGTCTCTGGCCTTCTGTGAGAGAGGTTGGTGGTGCTTCCAAGAATTTTAACTTTAAGGGAATCTTGAGGGGCCCCTGGGTGGCTCAGTCATTAAGTGGCCGACTTCGGCTTAGGTCATGATGTCACAGCTCGTGGGTTTGAGCCCAGTGTCGGACTCTGTGCTGACAGCTCAGAGCCTGGAGCCTGCTTTGGATTCTGTGTCTCCCTCTCTCTCTGCCCCTCCCCGGCTTGCACTCTGTCTCTCTCTCTTTCAAAAATAAATGAACATTAAAAATATTTAAACAAATCTTGAAATCACAGTGTTCTCAGTTATGAAGTTACCTATTTCACATTTTACAGATACTCAGGGAAGTTAAAATGCCACTTCCATCTCAGATAGCTTCATGTTAAGTTGTTCTTGACACAGATTTTCTTACTAAACTTCTACTGTCACAGTTTGTCTTCACTCCAGCTCTCGTTCATGTCCATTCTTTACCTACATACCCCTCCTTCTTCTCCCTTCTCCTTTTTCTCCAATTCCTCTCAATCCTCAGCTCTCCCAGTCCCAAAGAAAGCTAATCTGGTAAGTCACACACACACAAATATTTGCATATTATATTAGAACTCTAAGCAATGGAATGGAAAACTACAAGTTCATAGGGCAGCCTGATAGTAAAATCTCCTCATTTGCAAATTGTTAGGGGGTGGGCTGGGGGCCTTCTGTGCATGTCCAAAATCACACTTCATAGCAGAAAACCATTCCAGTCATTAGAAAAAAAAAGTTTTGTTGGCTTGACTTCAATTTCTCCTGGACCAACATTCTACTACCCTTAGCCCATTAGGGTGGGTGGTGATTCTATTCATTAAGGGCAGTTTCAATCTGGAAAGTAGAAGCTCATTGACTTTATGAGGGGCCCCTCAAGGTCATTAAACTCTCTCTTGATGGTGTTGGCCATTAATTCTGCAGCTCTGTGTCAAGTGAGGGGGTTTAGCAGCCCCACCAGGCTTCCCCTGCGTCACTCCTGCAACCTGTTTCCTGCTCACCTTGGCCTCTGCGGGAACCCAGTTAAGCATTTGGCAACTCTCCACCCTTGTGGATGCGGATGTCTCCTAACAACTTCCACCCTCCCGTAGTACCCACCCACACACTGAGCAAGGGTGCAAAGATGACCTCTGATTTTCTCATAGGAATTTAAGTGCGTATAGATTGAATCTGGCAGAAGTTTCCATTCATTTTCCTTGAATACTGCAGATCTAAAATAAGAAGCAAAAAGACGCTTTTCTGACCATTGTTTAAAAATTGCCTGCATTGGAAACTCTACAAAGTAATTAACTATGTCCCTGGATCCAGTGGTTTGCACAGTTTCTAGCACTTAGAAGCCACTTAGTACATACCTGTTGAGGGAATGAATCCCTAAGACTGGGATTTGAAAAGTATTGGAGAAAAGTATGGGAAAGAGAAAAGGGAATAATAGAATACTTGAATCCCAAATAAAGCAAAAACTATTTAAGGGAAAAATAAGGTATATACTTCATTCTTTGCTGGTAGATCTTTTGAATGCCACCAAACATTTGAGGGTTAATCTGCCAATAAAGCAGCATTTATTGGGCAAAAACTGATTGAATGCCCCGCATTGGGTGATAACATATGACACAAGCTTTTCTTCCAAGGGATTTATAATCTACGTGAAAAGAGAAAATTAACCACAGAAGTAATTAGGGGTAAGCTACAGTCCAGAATGCATGGTTCTGAGCTCAGAGCTAGAGGATAGAGAAACACTGCTGAAAGATACGCAATATCATTCAAAGGTAATTGCACACACACTTGACGTACACAAACTTAGTTGTACATGCTATGAGAAAAGTGTTTTTAAAAAGATAATGTAAATGTTGTGGGGCATTCATGTGGCCATTCTACCCATGAGATAGCAATATCTCTCTACCCTGAGAGATAGCAATCTCCTCCTACAGAAGGTATCAATTCCCTCTTGCTTCTTACTGTAAGCGCCTTTCTTCCTTTAATGTAATTTCAGGACTTACAACTTTTTTTCTATGATTGATTTAAGGCAATTTCCAAGACTAGTTTAAGTATATGCAGTTATCACCTTTAAAAACATATTCCATACATTCACCAGCCTTACTTATACTATTTAGGCTTTTCTTTTTAAAAATTTTTAAATATGTTTATTTATGTTAGAAAGAGAGAGAGAGAGAGAGAGAGAGAGAGAGAGAGAGTGAGAGGGGTAGGGGCAGAGAGAAAGGGAGACACAGAATCTGAAGCAGGCTTCCTTTTAATCAACTAACTGGCCAAAAAAATAAAAAAGAAAATGTTTAGTATAGCGATTGTTAATTGTTATTTGATTGGTTGATTCTTTAATTCATTCATATTTAAGTAAAGATCAACATCAACCCAGAGTCAAGGCCTGAGGTAAACACAGATAGAGACAACTTTCAGTACTCTCTTACTGTAAGTATGGCTTTATTTCTAGTTAAGTTTGGGGATGTGTTTTTGTTATATGCACTGTATATGGTACACAATGATTCAAATGCACAGAAAAGAAAGTTTCCTTTGCTTTGAAGCATGTGGCTGTGTTGACAGTCAGGGTTTGCAAGCCAGAGGAGATACACTGCTGTCTTGTACCTGTTGTGCTACCTCTCATTATCCCTCAGTGGGAAATCAACAGACACTGTTGCTGGCTCTGGGGTTGAAGCAACACATGGAAAATTTGAGAAAGAGACAGCTCTTTTCCATTTCTGAAACTATTCATATGCTTTCATGTCTCTTAAGAACATCTGAAAACAACTTGTGTCTATCTTTGGTGAAGTCCAATGCCTCAAAATGCTATATAATGTAAAGGCCAGAATGCTGTCAGGTTTGGTGGATTTTTTTTTCTGGTTTTTTTTTTTTTTTGGTAAATAATCCTTGCACATATTATTATAAAGACAACTCTGCTACTTTTCCTTCTTCAGGAATCCTGAAACCTTAACTTATTTTCTCAGGATGGACAGAAATACAGCCAAAGCGTATTTGCCAATATGAGTATAAATATGTATACAATTTAGTGAGAGGAGCTACCAAAAAAAAAAAAAAAAAACAGCTATGAAAACGAAGTTAGCTATGTATTAGAATTCTGTGCTAAGCCCTTCTGTAAAACCACTTTTATTCTACTGATAATATCATCACTGTTCTTGCGGATAAATAAAGGGAAGCAAAACATTTTCTTGAAACTTTTTATATTAGGATATGAAGTGACAGTCTAAATTTTCAAACAGTGAGGTGATTCAACAATAGAAAAATAAAATTCAAATTTGTTTTAATAAAATGCACCCTAATTTCAAGATGCTAGCTCCTCTCCTGTGCAGGAAAGGAGGAATGTGATTACTGGGGCTGTAGATATTTAGAGTAAATACTTCCACAAATCAAAAATACATGCATCAGAAAATGAATTCAAATGATTTTTCCATAAAGTCATAAAAACCAAACTGTATACCATGAATAAGGTTATCCATTATTTGAGTGAAGTACTTTCGATTCCAGGGTGGGGGCTGGGTGATGTGATAGAAAAGTACGTCTTTCAAAGAGAAGGACTTGTCAAAAGTGAAACCATGCCTATACCAGCATATTGTTAATTTTAGGGTCCAGATATAATATAAAAACAAAATTGATAGTGCAAAGTCCAGTCTTAAAGAGCCTTTATCATAAGTAATTTTCATGCCTGCTATATCAGAACTAAATATATAGTCATGTTGTGGAAATCTGAAGGGATCTTGTGACATCCCTTACCTTTCATAGTTTTGATTAGATTTACAAAATGTACTGCAGTTGTGAAGGTATTTTAGTAGATTTAAGGAAGGGTCACTTCACCTAAATGAAAACTTTAGTCATGATAAAAATAAGAAGACTTGTTTCTTCTTCACTAAAGGGTGGGATGGAAGGAAGGGGAATTGAGAGAGGCTGGGAGATCGTTCCTTTTCTCTTAACCAGGATCCGCATTTTGAAATTAAGGCAAAAAGAAATGTGAGCCTGATTTCTGGCAACCAGACAGTATTTATAATCTACTTCAGCAGATTTCTGCTAGGAACATCTGCCCTGAAGTAGTGTTAGGCTAAGACTGATTGTCACTCTTCCGAAAGGAATTCCTGTTTGCCTTCCTCACACACACACACACACACACACACACACACACACACACTCCCTCTCTCTCTCTCTCTCTCTCTCTCACTCTCTCTCTCTCTCTCTCTCTCTCTCTCTCTCTCTCTCACACACACACACACACACACACACAGTTTATGTGACAGTCTTGAGAGAACCCAGAGAAATCTGGGAAACTGAAGAGTGAAATCCCAACCCACCCTTGTCACTCACCATCTTCCTTAGCAGAAAGGAAATGTATTTTAGGTTTCATTGAAATTATAAACAATACTATGCTTGCAGCTGTGTTTCAAAAGTCTGATGACAGTGGTCCCAAATACATGTTTTCATCTTAGGCAAAACTTATCGAAAACATACAAAATCAGATTTTAAGATTTTATTGAAAACAGTCCACAAAAAATGCCTTTCTTTGCTTTGTCACTATGTTGCTTGTGTTGATCATTATTTATTGACAACATAATTATTTATTAGTAATTAACCCTCTCTTTGAGCCTAGCAAAATAAGATTTCAGGAGCCAGAACTCTGAATTTAATATTTTTAGTTGATCTTTAGCATCATGTGTTACTGTTACTCCAACAACTAAACAGAGGGAGAAAATAAAATTTTGTGAAGTCTGTACTCTGCCGAGAAAAAAAAAAACGCAGAAATATCAACAAGAAAAATATGACCTATAATGCCAGATGTTCATATAATGTTTACCATAGTTGAAATGGAATCTTTCTTTCCCTTAATGAATGTTTTTATTCTTTCTGCAAGCTAGGTAGGGAAAGCTCTTGTCTGTACTTGGAGATGAACCAACCCATTCATGGGATATATCAAGGCCAAAAAGAATAATTCATCAACAATAAAGAGACATATTTGTGACACTTTGATCCAATGTCTCACCTGGCCAATGTGTCCTGTGGGCTACCCAAGTACCAACATGCTATGTTACAAGCATGGCAATTTCTCGGTGGCAATTTAGCAATATATCAAGGCTTTTTAAATGATTCATATGCTTTGCTTCACTGATTCCATGTTCTGGAAATATTAAGAAGAGTAGACAAAGATATCCATCATGGTATTAGTTCAAAGAGTCAAAAATTGAAGACATAAATATCCAGCAATAAGAAAATAACCATAAATTGTGAAAAAACCATATTCAAAAATTCATTGCAACCATTAAAATGTTTTAATAAAATATTTAATAAAGTGAATGACAAAGAAATTCAAATATATATATATATATATATATATATATATATATATAATCCTAGTAGTATAAAAGGAAATGTATATATGTATATACTTATGTACATGTAAATGACCATAACAGTATTAAAGGATATATATAAAAATACATATATCCTTTCATATATAATATAAATATTAGAAAACAAGCATGAACAATGGTTATTTCAATTTTTGAGTGGAAAAAATGAGATTTTATATTATTATTTACACCTTCCTTCTTCTTCCAAAACTTTCCACAATAAATGTTTTTGTGATTATATACAAAGAGAATTAATGTTTATTTTAGTTTTTAAAATAAACTCCATTGACCTCATGTGAAGCCTGTTGCTTATAAAATTACTGGAAAATAATGGAAGACTCTAAACCTAAAAACAGTATTTATTTCTATGAACGAAATCCAGAAAAATTGATACTGTAACATAAGAAAATAATTCTACCTTAACAAAAAAAACCCAAGAGTAGAAAACAAGAAATCTTGCAATATTTGGAAATTTTGAAGTGTAGTTATGTAAATTGTATTTGTGGGTTTGGATAATTCTTGCTTACTCTTGCTACAGGAAACTTACTTAAAAACAGTTGTTGAACAGTTTAACAGCCAATCAAGATTTTGTCCAAATATAATAGGAGTCTCAAAAAAGGGGGGCGGGGGGGGGGAGAACTATAAAAGAGAACATAAAATCTGATTCACATAATTTTGTTCATAATTAAATTTTCAGAGTTTATTATATATCATCATCTGCATAATATGTAACTCTAAGAGAAAGTGGTCTATTTTTTAAAAATTAATTTAAAAAAGCATTGTGTTAGTTCCAAGTATGCAATAAAAATTAGAATTCATTAAGCGGTTTTGTTAAAGTTTTAAAATATATTTAAAATGCAATTAAATTAGAAGTGTCACCCTCTGGCAACTAAAAAGCAAAACAGTCTTAAAACATAACTTTCTTCAGAGAATTAAACATATCTTGCTATAGCTTTATGTGCAGTATTATTTTACTTCACTAATTCTTTTTTTCAGGTAAAATATAAAATGTTCAGATTTAGAAGAATTACAATATTTTTTTATATTACACCACTACTTACTGTCCCCCTAAAAGGTAGAGATCACTTAAAAGTCCACAAATATTGTCACTTTACATAATTTTAAACAGCTCTTCAGTAAAACTTTCAAGGCTTTAGAATATCAAATAAAATGTTTACTCAACTATGTAGCCCTGGATTTTTTGAAATTGTAGAGGCAATTTTTTTTTTTAGCTTTTTTCCAACTTTGTGGGAAACACCACAGGTGTTATGAGCAAATGGACATCACTTTTCTAACTGTGCATTTGGCCCAACAAGCTTGATCCTGAATGGCTTCAGAGAAATGAGAGACTGCAGAAGCAATCGGTAAAACTTTAAGGAACAATATAATTTAAAATCACTTAAAGTATTTTCCACAGTTAAGAAAATCATTAGGCAAGATAAACAAATTGGAAGAGAGCTGATTAGCATACATAAAATTCTATTCTTCCCTTGTTCTCATGCTTCCTGGAACAATATCAGGGTGATTTTTTTTTTAATTAACGATTGTTTATTTTTTGAGAGAGAGAGAGAGAGACAGAGTGCAAGTGCAGGAGGGGCAGAGGGAGTGGGAGACAGAATCTGAAGCAGGCTCCAGGTTCTGAGCTGTCAGCATAGCACCTGGCACGGGGCTAGAACCCACAAACCAGAAGATCATGATCTGAGCCAAAGTCGCTCAAACCGACTGAGCCACCCAGGCACCCCTCAGGATGATTTTTAAAATTACTAGTTTAAATTATTTGTTTTTAAATGGGGATGGTTCATTTGAGAAATGGAAACAAAGTAAGTGTAAATTATTATTATTTTTTTTTAGTTATAAGAGAATAAATTAGATGGAATTGTTAAAAATACTTTGATGCTCCAGGTGTTGACATTGGAGCCAATCATTTGACTTCTCTGCATCCAGAGTAAGGATGGGGTTGATCAAATGCTTTCAAGGAAGCTTTGAAGTTTGTTAAGAGAAACAAACAACAAACAAAACACATATAATCAAAATGATTTTTAAAATAGCTAGTTGCATTTTGATTCACAACCAGTTCTTTAAAAATTTAATATTTTTCTTATCCCAAATGTTTATTGTTGTTACAAAAAATTAATATTTTGTCATTAGAAGTTAAGGTGGAAATTTATACCAGATCATTGAAATTAATTTTCAACTTCCTGGTACCAGCTAGGTACTGTGTCTAATAGTCTGTGTAATTACTCTTTCACTCCATTAAGATCATTATCATAGGAAACATTTATATATTAGAACCATCATACTGTATTCTTTTTTTTTAATATATGAAATTTATTGTCAAATTGGTTTCCATACAACACCCAGTGCTCATCCCTACAGGTGTCCTCCTCAATACCCATCACCCACCCTCCCCTCCCTCCCACCCCCTATCAGCCCTCAGTTTGTTCTCAGTTTTTAAGAGTCTCTTACATCATACTGTATTCTTGAAATAAAGCAGGAAGATCATGTTATCAGTGTATTTTCCTCCCTTTGAAGGGACTTTCTGTTTCCTGTGGCCTGTTCTGCCCTCCTTTATCATAAGAAAAAAGTCCAGATGGGTTCATGATGAAGAAAATGCCCAGTGAGAACTTAGCCATTATTTCATTGTATTCCTGCTTGAGCTGAGGATCATCAATAGGTGTTACATTATCGCATCTGAAAGGGCCTTAGTTGTAAAAAACAGAAACCATCTCTAAAAATGACATTTATGAAAAAGTATTAGGTTGTATAAGAATTTCTTAGAGGGCTGGAGAACCAGTTAGGAGCTACACACTGAGAAACCACACCCAAAATATATTACAAACTGCTCCAGCAGAGTCTCCCTGTTTGTTTCCCAATACAACTTCTGTCAGTCATTGGATACATTCACTATGCCCCTTGCATTGTCATCACAGACCTGGAGATACTTGCCACCCTATATGCTGTACAGCCCTCATGGCTTCTGATTCCTTGAACCTCTCACTTCCTATTCAAAAATTAGCTTGGATTTATGTGTTCATGGAACTCTGAATCATTTGCCTGCTCCCTAGTCTCAAGAGAAGGGAGGCATTGTTTTTAATGGTTTCTATTATGAAGAGCAAGGACTCACAAAAAATGGAGAATCCCTCAGAGAAGGGATTCTGCTTTCAGTATCATGAGTGAGTAGGTTCTCCGTAAGACCCTCCTATTGCAGCAATGAGATTGTGGATAGGACAGACTCTTTGCAATAATTGCTGTCTTACAATATAAGAGAGGTCTCCAGGCAACACTCCTCTGCTCAGAGCAAACAAACAACGAGGAGTGGGACCCAGAGTGGTTAGAGACTGCTCCTGGGTGCTAGGAACCACGACTTTAGAGGCATTGAACCTCAGGTGGAGCATCTAAAAACCAAAGCTGGGAGACCCAAAGCTAAATATCCAGCACAAGATGCTAAAGCCACAGCAGTGGGGAGTTGGAACAGCTGGGAACTAGGGTGGTGGGACCAGCAGGCATCTTGGAGGTGTGGTGCCCTGGGGTGGATCCCTGTAGCAATACTGCTATGAGGATAATGAACCCTGGACCAGCTAGGAAGTGAAGCATTATGATCTGGCACTCCTGATCTAAACTAGAATTTACCAGAGGTGTACCTACCTGCAAAGATAGGAAGCAAAACTAGTATTCTTTTTTTTTTAAGTTTTTAAATGTTTATTTATTTATTTTTGAGAGAGAGAGACAGAGCACAAATGGAGGAGGGGCAGAGAGAGGGAGAGGGAGACACAGTATCTGAAACAGGATCTAGGCTCTGAGCTATCAGCACAGAGTCTGATGAGGGGCTCGAACTCAGGAACAACGAGATCATGACCTAGGCCGAAGTCAGACACTTAACCGACTGAGCCACCCAGGCACCCCCCACCCCCACCCCCAGGTATTGTTAAGAACTACCTCAGAATAAGATCAATAAGCTGACCAAGATGATCAGAACTACCAGAACCACTAGTAGTGAGAGTCAGCAGGAAGGAGAAACAGCGTAAATGTCCAGCCTGCAAGGACTACAATCGTCAGACACAGGATATGGAATGGCTATACGTTATATGGTAGAAGAAACAAAAGACACAATTACAGAAATGAGCAAATAACAGGAAAGTTTCCAAGTGAACACACACACAAAAAGCATACTCATATGGAATGTTTAAAAATGAAAATAGGTTGAAATGTTTAAAATGGAGAGGTAAAATGAAAATGATGAACATTTGAAGAAAGTTAATAAAGTGAAATATGAAACTGAAATATTTAATTAAAATGAGTGCTGCAAAGGAGATAGAAACCAAGATAAAGCAAAACAAACAGTAATTGAAATATAAGATGGTATTTAAAAATCCAGGTTTTCCAATAATTGCAATACATATACATAAAATGGCCAATTATATAGACACACACACACACACTCACACACACATATATACACACATACAACATACATAAATATAGCACATATAAAACCATAAACTCACCAAGTAAAAGATTCTCAGATAGGGTTATTTTTAATCCAGTTAGATGTTATTTATAGGAAATATTCCTAAAGAGTAAGAAAACTAACAGGAAAAAATATAAAGATAAAAAAGATACATTAAGCAAATAATAACCAAAAGTAAGCTGGAGTAGCTATATTACTCATAGGCCAAATATATTTTAAGAACAAACACTGGGGCTTGGAGAGTGACTTTACGATGAGAAAAGCTTAACCCACTGGGAAAATATGACCAGTGTAAACAAGAATAGAAAAATAGCCTTAAAGTGTAGGCAGTAAAAACTGTTAAGACCACATAAAAATTTGACAACTCAATCAACATAAGGATACATTGCAAAACAGATCTCTCAATTATTATTGATAGCAAGGAGAAAAAAAAATCAATGAAAATAAAAATAGAACTGACAAGCTTCATCTAATAGCTCTAGGTAGAACAGCATCCAAGAGTTAGAAAACACTTGTCCTGCTCAAGGACATATGGAATATTTTTAAAATTGTGTACAAGGCCATAAAGCAAGTCTCAACACATTTCAAAGAATAGGTATCCCACAGAGCAGCTCTCTGATGAATGACCTAATGCATAGGTCAAAGAAGAAATGTTAATGGATAGCAACATGCATGAGGTGCAAAAATCCTGAACAAAATATTTACAAGTGGAGGGCATCTGGGTGGCTGCATTGGTTGGGTGACCAGCTCTTGATTTGAGCTCCATCATGATCCCAGGGTCTTGGGATTGAGCCCTGGTCAGGGTCCATGCTCAGCATGGAGCCTACTTAAGATTCTCTCTGTCCCTCTCTGTCTCTCTCTCTCTTTCCTCCTCTGATGAATTTTATGTTATATATATATATATATATATATATAAAACATAAAATTCATCAGTATATAAAAATATAATGCATGATATCCAGGTTGAAATTACTTTCTGAAAAAAAAAGGTAGGTTTTAGAAAATCTATAAATATTAGGGTGGCTGGGTGGCTCAGTCAGTTAAGTATCCGACTTTGGCTCAGATCATGATTTCATGGTTCATGAGTTTGAGCCACACGTCAGGCTCTGTGCTGACAGCTTGGAGCCTGGAGCCTGCTTCTGATTCTGTGTCTCCCTCTCTCTGCACCTCCCCAGCTTGTGCTGTGCCTCTCAAAAATAAACACTAAAAAAATTTTTATAAAAAAAAATCTATAAATACTATTCAAGTTATTAATAAATTAAAAGGGAAAAATAAGATCATTTAAGCAGACGGAACAAAAAGGACTTTTAGAAAATTCAATACCTATTTTTAATTCAAAAAGAAGGCACTAAGATAAGAGAATTTTGTTAATCTGATGATGTACATCTGCAAAAAACTTAGAATAAACATCAGTCTAAATAAGAAAATATCAGAAGCCTTCCCTTTAAATTTGGTAACAATAATGAGAATGCCCATTATTGCCATTTACATTCAACATCTTATAGGAAGTTCTAACCAATCCAATAAGACCAGAAAAGTAAATGCTATAATTTTCTGTTCATAAATGCATATATAAACTAATAGAATATTATTATAGATATCATAAATACAGATAATTTAGTAAGAAAGCAAGGCACAGAATCAATTTTTGAAATCTTAAGTCAGTTGCATTTCTGTGCAGCAGTCATAGACAACCAGAATACGTAATTTAAAAAGCATGATTCATACAACAAACATAACTATCTAAAAATTATAAATACCTAATGTTGAACAGAAGATACGAACTACCTATATGCAGAAAATTATACATTTTCTTTCCTGAACGATATTAAGAAGACCTAAGCAAATGAAACAGTAGCTCCTATTCATGGATAAAACAACAACAACAGCAACAACAACAACAAAAACCATAAACCTTAAGTGCATTAAGATTTTAATGCTCTCCAATCTGACATGTAGAATCAATGCAGTCTAGTTTTAAAAAATCACATTTTTTTCAGGAGGCACCTGGGTGGGTCAGTCAGTTAAATGTCTGACGGTTGATTTTGGCTCAGGTCATGATCTAATGGCTGTGAGATTGAGCCCCGCAGGCTCCAGAGCCTGCTGAAGATTCTCTCTCTCTCTCTGCCCTCCTCCCACAAAGAAATAAATAAACATTAAATAAATCAGAAAAAAAATCATATTTTATTTGATGGAACTTGAAAAAGTGATGCATCTGTACTGAAATGCAAAAGGCTCAAATTGTCTCAGACTATCTTAAAGGAGAGGGTGGAGAAGGAGCAACAAATTGCTATTTCAATTTAACAAAATTTATTATGAAGCTATAGTGAATAGACTTTGTGGCTGGTACAGGTATAGACAAACTGAAGAGAGCAATAGAGCAGATACCCAGAGAACCACACATATATATAACTCAGATATGAAAAATACAGCATAACATATTAGTAGGGAAAGGAGAAACTGAATATATATATGCATATACATATGCATATGTGTATTTATATATATGCATGTATGCATATGTATGCATATATATTCACAATTTCTCCTTTCCCTGCTAATATGTTATGCCGTATTTTTCATATGAGCATATGAATATATATGTATACGTATACATATATATTCATACATATACGAAAATATATATCATGCTGCCGGTCTGTCATGCTGCCGGCCCGTGATGGAGGACCGAAGGGCACAGCCCAACAGACCCTGCTGCCACCGCCCGACGCCATTGTCCTCACACACCCCCACGACCCTTTCCCCTTCCCAGCTGCAGGGGCTGACCGGCCAGGCCCCACCCTCACTTCCAAGCACTCTCCCGCCCAACACCAAGCAGCCTTGATGTATGAATATGCGAATATGAATATATATTCTATATATATATATATATATGATCATATATGAATGTTAATTTCCAACACTGGAAAGAGTCATACATCTTAATTTTTGTTATTTAAATGAATGTGAAACAGTGGGTCATTGTGATATGTGATTTGAGTATTAAGGAGGTTGAATGTATCACTGTATATGTATGTTACCTTACATGGCTGTTATTCATGACCTTTTCCCATTTTTGTATTGGAATATTCTCTTATGCTGTGTCCATTCAGCATGTCCACTACTAATTACATTCCCCCAAAGAACCAATGTGACACATTTATAGCACACTTTGTAAAAGAAAACAGTGAATGAAATCTAGGTGCCCACTAGTAGGAGTGTGGATAAATAAAGTATGACATAAGTTACACAATGAAATCTTCTGTACTAGTGACAAATAAATGAATTTATAGCCTTATGAACAACATGGTTAAACTTTTTTTTTGAGACTTTGCTTTTTATTTTGAATTCATAAAATTAGAATACAATATTCCATGGTAAAAATATACGCCAACCAAGCAGAAAGTTTCAATTTTAGCCTTGGTAGAAGTTAGAATCATAGCCTTCTAGAGGTTAATCTAAGCAAATAGACTTACACACTTTAGAAGTACATTCTACATGTTATTTTAAATTTTGATAATCTAACTAAACAACACTCTATATCAAAAATTTCATAAATGTTTTATAATATAAGCATTTATAAAAGTTGCATAGGATTCTACTATATGTCTATATACTGATAGACAATCTTATTTGTTAAAAGTTGTGATTGAAGTAATATTTCATTTTCTGCCTTTTATTGGATTCTTCCCCTTAGCAAGCAAATATGTTCTCTCTTTTTTTTGGTATTTTTATTTAATTTATTTTTTTAATTTACATCCAAGTTAGCATATAGTGCAACAATGATTTCAGGAGTAGATTCCTTAATGCCCCTTACCCATTTAACCCATCCACCCACCCCACAACCCCTCCAGTAACTCTCTGTTTGTTCTCCATATTTAAGAGTCTCTTATGTTTTGTCCCCCTCCCTGTTTTTATATTATTTTTGCTTCCTTTCCCTTATGTTCAGATGTTTTGTATCTTAAAATCCTCATATGAGTGAAGTCATTTGACGTTTGTCTTTCTCTGACTAATTTCACTTAGCATTAAACCCTCTAGTTCCATCCCTGTAGTTGCAAATGGCAAGATTTAATTCTTTTTGATTGCTGAGTAATACTCCATTTTATATATATACCACATCTTCTTTATCCATTCATCCATCGATTGACATTTGGGCTCTTTCCATACTTTGGTTATTGTTGATAGTGCTGCTATAAACATTGAGGTACGTGTGCCCCTTCGAAACAGCACACCTGTGTCCCTTGGATAAGCACCTGGTAGTGTAATTGCTGGGTTGTAGGGTAGTTCTAGTTTTAATTTTTGAGGAACCTCCAGACTGTTTTCCAGAGTGACTGCACTAGTTTGCATTCCCACCAATAGTGCAAAAGAGATCTTCGTTCTCCGCATCCTCGTCAACATCTGTTGTTGCCTGAGTTGTTCACGTCAGCCATTCTGAGAGGTGTGAGGTGATATCTCATTGTGGTTTTGGTTTGTATTTCCCTGATGATGAGTGATGTGGAGCATTTTTTCATGTGTCTGTTAGCCATCTGGATGTCTTCTTTGGAGAAGTGTCTATTCATGTCTTTTGCCCATTTCTTCACTAGATTATTTGTTTTTTTGGGTTTTGAGTTTGACAAGTTCTTTATAGATTTTGGATACTACCCCTTTATCTGATATGTCATTTGCAAATATCCTCTCCCACTCTGTCGGTTGCCTTTTAATTTTGCTGATTGTTTCCTTTGCTGTGCAGAAGCGTTTTGTTTTGATGAGGTTCCAAAGGTTCATTTTTGCTTTTTTTCCCTCATGGTTAAGCTTTAATAACATTGAGTACAGAAAGCAAGTACTAGAAGGCACTATGATACCATTTTTATAGATTTCAAAATAAGTAAAACAATATATTTTTATGCATGTGTGTGTGTGTGTGTGTATATATATATATATATATATATATATATACACATGTATATATATGCAATGTGTGAGGATGTGTGAAAAAGCAATATGCATACACAACCATTTAGGAAGATGTACACATATGTATGTATGAATATGTTATACATGCAAACCTTTTGTAGGGCAACATCACATACGAAATTCACAGCAGTGGTTATCTGTAATAGAAACACGAGAAGATGAAATTGAGAACATAGGTAAAGTGCGTTAATGGGAATGTTTTAATTTTTGGTTTTAGTGGTAGATTTATGAATATTATTTTATTACATAATAAACAAATAGAAAAAGTGCAATACAAGAAAGTCATGTCTGGACAAATGATGGTAGCACTTTATGAAAACAAAGGGCTCTGATTAACCTAATTCTATACATCATTTTTTTAAAAAGTTAAAGACATGGGCACACACACCAGAAAACAAGTACACAGAAGAATAAAGACATAGCACAAGACATAAACAAAAGGTAGCAATTTACCGAGTGCTTTATAATTGTTACCTAAATCCAAAGAAGGTTAACTGAATAACATCTATGACACTGGAATTTCTGAGGTATTTAATTCACTTCCAGTTTTTTTTTCTATAATTGTTTTACATTGTGCCATAGAAATCATCACATTCGTATTGAGAGGGGAAAGATGCATCATTAGGGAGGGTGACCTGATTAATAAGACATGTCTATTTAAACTACTTGATGACAGTAGACAGATTCACATGGGTGTAAAGGCTAGGTCAGCTGTGAAATATCATATTTTAATAGAAAAATAATGTGAATAATAATAGCTGAACTATAAAATAATTGCAAATTATTTACTTCATATACAATAATTCTACTCTTACTTGCATTTTAAAATGTGTTTGTGAATGAGAAACAAGTAGATGACATTCCAGAGAAGGGGAAGACAGGCTGCATAATACACAGCCTGGTTTATCTTCATTTCCCAGAAGGCCATTTGGTCCATGTAAGCATGGGCCACGGGAAGCATTTGGAATGAGATTTGGGAGGTCAGGTGAAGAAGATACGTTGCTTTATCTTCAAGAAGTCTGTGAATGACATCCTAGTAGTGCTTCTTTCTGGCTTTTCTGGTCAGGAAACACAACATCTGGGTTCAAAGCTCCTATGGCTCCTGCCAAATTTCCTGCTTTGGAGTCAGGTATGTGGTTAGCTTTGTGATAAAGGGCAGCCAGCATCTTGTACAGCACACCCCCATCATCACAATTGGAGGTGAAGCCAGTCTAATAAAGGTTTCGGACCATCCTTGTGGGTTGAGCTCAGTCTTTCAAGTTCCATCTTGAGCTTGCTTTCCCAACTTGATGTTCATCTGCCCTTCTCTGATGCTTGACCTCTGGTCTTCAGACTTTAGCATCAGACACAGCTTCACATAGACTGTGAAACAAGCTTCTTCAACTGCATGACATCAAATCCCTATAATAAGCCATTGTTATATGCACTGCCTAGATCTTCTGTTTCTTTGACCACGCCTGAGTATAACCCAACCCAGAAGATAATTACGAAGGCATGCTTTTCCACATGAGTTCACCCATCTCAGGTTTTGATTGGAGGCAACCCGGCATAGCAGTCTTTGCAGTAAATTTGATCAAGGATCAAATTCCAAGTCCCCTGCTTGTGGTTGGGCTTGTACCTTCATTCTCTGAGCATCAGTATCTCCCTGTATAAAATTCTGGTAATAATTCCTGCATTCAAAGGTTGATTAAATAACCCATTTAAGTCCTATATTTCAAGCCCCAAACCCAGTAGCTGGCTGTTGGTAAAGGTTACTGTCCTTTGTTCCCAATCCCAGGCTTTGCAGTCCTTAGAAAACTGTTGGATGCCTCAACTCATGCAGTTCATGGGATCTTTTACATAATTAACTGACTGTTTCATTTCTTTGCATGAGCTCTTCCTTAAATATTTTACAAAACTACAGGGAAGATATTTAGTGGATTTTCTAAACATATTGGAATATATTTCAGACCTAGGTCTCCACGGATTTGAAACTTGCTTCCCATGATGATTTCTGAATTATGGGAGAAGTTAAAGAAGAGTTGCTTTTTAAAAAAAATTTTTAACATTTATTCATTTTTTTTTTTTTATTTTTAAAAAAAATTTTTTTTTTAAACGTTTATTCATTTTTGGGACAGAGAGAGACAGAGCATGAATGGGGGAGGGGCAGAGAGAGAGGGAGACACAGAATCGGAAACAGGCTCCAGGCTCTGAGCCATCAGCCCAGAGCCCGATGTGGGGCTTGAACTCACGGACCGCGAGATCGTGACCTGGCTGAAGTTGGACGCTTAACCGACTGCGCCACCCAGGCGCCCCTAACATTTATTCATTTTTGAGAGACAGAAAGAGATAGAGCACAAGCAGGGGTGTGGTAGAGAGAGAGGGAGACACAGAATCCGAAGCAGGCTCTAGACTCTGAGCTGTCAGCACAGAGCCTGACAAGGGGCTTGAACTCACGAGCTGTGAGATCATGACCTGAGCCCAAGATGGGCACTTAACAGACTGAGCCAGCCAGGTGCCCCAAGAAGCAATGTTTTTATTCACAGAAGTATGAATAAGCTCAATTCTAAGAATACATAAGGCACAAAATAATGAAAAACTGGCAAACCTGGAAAAACTCAAATGCATTCCAGGGAAGTGACCTAAATGTGTGTGTTTGTGTTTTGTTATCTTACTGAAAATCTTTTTGGGATGCATGATATCTATATCCAAAAATTCTTTCTGCTTCAATATTGAAGCTGCCATTTGGTAAGTTAGGTGCCAAAAGAGACAAAGAAGCTGTTTTCCAACCGTTAGAATGTTCTGCTATGCCCTCTTAAAACGATACATCTTGCCACTCAGCCTTGAAGCCACCTCCCATATACTGTATTAGAACAGTACAATACTGTAAGAGGCACAAGTAATATGGAAAATCCCCACCCCGCCCCCTGCGTTGTTTTCCCTAGGTAACATAAGAGAAGTTTTCACAGAATTATGTGGGTTTTATGAAGAAGATGAGTCAGTCTTACAGCTCGACACCAAGGAATATTTGAACCTGTGGTTTTTGCACTGATTGTGACTGAACCTCATGTACAAATAAGATGTTTCGTTATGATTTGGTATGTATTGAGAGTTAGCCTCAATAAATCGTACTGAGCTCTGCCTCCCTTCCCAGGCCTCCTCCATTCAGAGAGGGCTTCTTGAGGGCGCTTTGCAGATTCCCTGAGGGCTCTCAGACATTCCTCCTCCTGACCCCAGAGCTCTGGGACATTCCATTTGAAAATCCCCCTTTAAAGATGAAGACAGTGTGCAAGTTGCTGGACTGAAGACATGAGAGACCTGACTTTTTGTTTTTATTCTACCTACTCCTTACTGAACAAGCCTAGCCAAGCCACTTCAGTATCTGGTATTCTTTTCCTGGGGTTAATACCATTTGCCTTCTCAGGGTTATCTTGTTGATCAAGTTAGGAAATGCATGAGGAAACACTTCTAAAGCTTAAAATGGAAAGTAAGTTCTTTGTACTGACTTTTCTTCAAGTCCTCAAATGATAAGCCTTCTCCAAAACTATTTTTTCCCCACCCTTACTTTATTTCTTTCCCTACATCATGTCCCCTTCTCTGGTGATTTCAATTGCACTTACAGCCTAAAGTGTCAACTCGAGGCATATGATTCTCAGGCTTAGGTCTGTACCTCTAAATCCTTTTAAAATTGCACTTGAGAACTTCCAGCTGTTTTATAGACAATATATATTGCCAACCTCTCAAATTCACCAGGTTTAAAACACCTTTGCCACGTCCTCAGTTTCCCCCAACTCCTCTTCATAATTTCCCCTTTCTTCAGTGTATATTGCTGCAACCATAGAGACTAAAATATCCTAAAAATATTTTGGCCACTCTTTCTCCCTAGCCCCAAGTCCCCACATGTAGCTTCAGATTTGGTTAATTCTCCTCGCACATGGTCCTCCCCTTTCATCCATATCACTGGGTCCATCCATGCTACTTCATTTGGGTGTTCGTTATGTCATGCCTGAATCACAGCAACTGTTCCCTGATTGATCTCCCGATCTGGCAAAATACCCACAATTCAACAAATCATACACACCCATTCCAAGTAACTTTTAATAAAATGAAGCATGGATCATATTGCTCCCTTGCTTCAAGACATTTAATAGCTTCCTATTGCCTAAAGAATACAGTATCAAATTTCTTGGTGTTGGTGCGTGTTGTGTCTTAGAGGCACCTATGTATGTATGCTAAAGGAAATAAGTAGTAATTGTTACATACCGCTTACCGCTTTCTCTGTTAGATCTGACTACTTCTGCATTCTCAAACCGTGGAGGACAGTAAAGTGTGTCCACAGGTATTCCTAGTTAATCTTATGAAGTTTAAATTCACCCATTTCCCCTCAAATATCTGATGTCCTCTTTGCCTGTGTTATTATTTCTCAAAAACATTTTCCGCTCAACTGTCTATGTGGTTTGTCCCTTTTCCTCCTTATACCTGAAGTGTTCATATTTGCAGATTTCATGGGCAGATGTTCACCCTGTGTTTGGAATGGAATATGCCCCCCAAATCCAAACCTGGAGCTGAAGCATACACTTGCATATGGAGCAACTAACACAGCACACGCTCTCATTTTTGCTTGGAAAGGAACTGAACATACATAAAGATTCCATCATCTAGTGTGTTTAAATGCATATAAAATAGCCTAATTATATTTATTGGCCCGATGTATTTTAGAATTTACATGACAGAGAGAGTTCACTCGTAAATTCCTTACCAGAAAAACATTCTGTGTTAGTATATAAAAATAATTCTTTAAAGATGTTAAAGCAATGCACTGGCATGTTATAACAGCATCAGCATAGGCATATATAGAAGATGATACAAGAGCTATGTAGGAGATAAAAAGACCAAATATTGCCCTGAATGAGGACCTAGTTAACATATGCCTGCATAATGGCAATAAACATATCTTTGCAGTTTCTTTCATGTTTTAGTGAAGGCCAAATTGCAAGAAACAAAAATGTCATGGAAAATGGTAGATGATGACTTCTCCCCTTTGTAGATAGCCAAGCCATCCATTTAACCATCCTTTCCCCATTTAGCCCACCGAAATACCCTTCATGGTACTTCCAAATGCTTTGTGTCCTTACATTTTAAAAGAAGCTATTTCCTGAGACCGTTAAGGCACAGTGCTCCAAGCTGTTGTAGTTGCTACCACTCATTAGCTTAGACAATGTTAGGAAAGGGAAATGTGCCCTGCATCTCCTCCTCTGTGCCAAGGACAATGTAAAGCTAGAACTTTGGATAAAGGGCAAAGTTTGTTGTTTATCCATCTCAGGAGGAAACTGACAGCACACTCTAAAAGGTTTATCCAAACATATCAGCGAAGGGAACATATACGGAGATGTCAGTATGGTTAGTGAGCTCGTGACACATAATGACTATCCCAGTACCTGACACAAATAGGAAGCCATTACCAGCCCTAGATCTAGAGCAATAGGAGGCGGAAACAGTTACCAAATGCTGTAAGAGGCGGAAATGGGGGAGCTGGGTGGGGCTGCATGACTAGAGCTCTGGGTCTAGAAGACGTTCTGATTCCCCACTCACAATTCCCACTGGCCAAACAAAAAGGGTAGCAGAGGGCAAAGGAACCAGGGGAGATTTAGTCCATAGGGGTCACTCTTCAGAGCAAGGCAGAGAGCAGTGAATAATGGATAGAGAAGAGGCTCAGGGAGGAAACAGAGAAAAAAAACTAGCACCCTCTTCTTCTGTAAGGAGCTTGGCAACTGCATTAAACAATAGAAAATATTACGAAGGAGCATATCTGTCCTAATAACTAATTGTAAGTCTTATTGGTACTAATAAATGTAATTGATGCAGTGCACTGACTCACAGCAAGGCCAGTAGACTTGGCGGCCTTAATGATTTCTGAGGATACAATGATACATACAGAGTATCTGTTCACCACTTGAGTGGCTAAATAATTTTTAGAAAGTCAATATGTGGAGTGATGGAATAGAAACAAAACCCCAGGCATGTCTACGTACTTAACCACACAGCTACAGTCAGCTGTTCAGACATGTGCATCATGAAACATTGAAATTTGGAACAAGATGGAAATCCCTGGGGAAGTTTTCCCCTCTGCTGCATTGTGGATGGGAAATAGTTAATTATTTTCCTATTTCTGAAGATAACTAACTACACTCATTCTGTCACCCTGAGTATAACTGTCACTATGAATACTAGGAGTAAAATTGACAAGATCTTAAAATCATGAAACAAATGATTTAGTTTCAATGGTTTAGTTTAAATGATTGTTTAAAGCCACCTTTAAATTATATTTACTTATTCTAACATAATAACTTATTGTTTAGTCTTCATTAGCCTATGTAATCTAGATGACAAAATGAGAATACGCGGAAGTTAAAAGCTGTGCCCAGAGTCACACAGTTATTAAGTAATAGAACCAGAATTCAAATTGGTTGATAACCACCAGAATCACCTATGGATTTCTTTAACACAGAGAACCCCTGAATCCCACCCTGTATGTACTGAAGGATCATCAGGATGGGGTTAGGAGTGAGCAGTGGTGACATAACAATTGATATCTGTACTTTTAAAGGCTCCACAGCAAGACTGATGTAGTGGCAGGGTCATAATTGCTACAGATACAAACTGGCCAAACTTTGAAACAGCAGATTCTAAGGAGCCACCACATTCAGTTCTTGACTGATTCTCTGTCTCCAAGTGGGTCATCAGTTACAACCAGGAATCTTATCAGGTCAAAATTTTCACGGAAGCATGTTGTTTGCCCTATTATTGTCAGGTAGTGAAATGCACTTTAACAAAACGCTTTCTCTAAGACCTGATGTGAAAGTTCAAACGTCTTCCTATTTCATCTTTCTGTGCATTACAGTTTGCATGGAAAATAGGAACATGGTGAAAAGAAAAACACTTAACTTCAAGTTCTGGAAATGACAACTGGGCACCATTCATCTAACTTCTACTTCTAACCCTGGGGTTATCGCAGTAACACAGCTGCAAGTGAAGACAAACATAAATTCAGAAATAAGTATTTGAAGAGGGAGTCAAGATCCAGCCATCATGGGTTCCCATTCCCTACTCCACTAAAACATACACACAAACAAAAAATCATTAGCTTCAAATAAAGACTTCTCCAAAGGAAGGAGGACACAACCAAAACAATAAGAGGAAAGTATAATGCACTGTAGACCTGACAAATTGGGAAATTCCTAAGATTGATATAAGGCAAATGACAGAGGAGCTGCCTTATTACTCAGTTTAATAAAGTGCCATGGAAGAGTGGAAGGACTCTGAAGAGTCCCCGAAAAGTGGAAAGACTTCCACACCTGGATTTTTGGACTCAGACTGACCCTGAACTAATATTCTTTGTCTGTCCTTTATCTCTTTCTAACAACTTGCTGGAGTACTTTGATGGTGGTATAGTCTTGTTTAAGGGAAGGAGTTTTTAAAAACAACTCGTCTTCCTTTGTACTCATCTTTAAACTAGCCGATGTTTCCCACCAGATTATTATTAACCTTTCTGTACAATAGAATAAGATTTGAAATCTGGTTGCTCTTATGCAAAATTAGTCGTCACTAATACAAAGTGTACTTTTTGTTGAGTTTTAAGAGCCGGTATGCCATTCATCCTCAAGTGAAAGAAAAGAAGAAAATCAACAATAATCAAATTTCTTCCTAATGGTTGGATGGAAGCCTTCCGGGAGATGAGTTGCATTAATTCAGGATTGTATTATGGTAAGATAGATAAAGCACTATGCTGACTCAAATGGGATACTACCACAAGTAAAAGCTATCACTTGAACAACCTAACTGCCCACACACCACAGATGTATTAGTGAGTACAGAAGAACTTCATGAGGAGTAGAGTGCATAAGGACAAGGCCATTCAGGGTTTGTGACTCAGAAGGTTGTCCTGGTGCCTGGCTCTCTTTCCTAGGGTAATCCTCCCATTTCTCCATTCCTTTCTAAACAGAAGCTGAAGGAGGACTGGTCAGCCAAACCAGGTAGAGCTCGACCTTCTGAGGGCATGCTGCCTCCTTCCATGCTGTCCCCACTGAGGTTAGAGGACCATTTTTCCTTCAGACATGGCCACCTCTGATCATCTGACTGAAAAAGTTCTTTGGCTCAGTCCAGCTGTACAAACCACGGAGGTGATTGAGAAAGACATTTATCTAAGAGAAGTTGAGAATATTATGGATAATATGAAGGTATATTATTATGTACAATAACATATATAATGTAGAGGAAGTGTGATTGACTGGGAAGAGAAAAGCAAAGTAACTGCAGTATTTCAGAAAATGCCACACTTCTTTAGTTGGCGAAACACTGTTTTCTACCAAAATAGCCTCATTCCATACTTCCTTGAATATGTTTAATGAGATTGTTTCTGAAATTTGCTCAATTTAAGGTTTACCTCTAAACAGCTTTTGAAGATTTCTGTCAGATTTGGGGAAATTAACTTAAATACACTTTTTCTTTGACAATTAAACAGAGTCAGATACCCCTGAGAATTCCTCAAACTTGTATTTCTAGCTCTTTTTTCTCTTTCCTTACATGATAAAGTGTAGCCATTATCTTTTCCATTTTGCTTATTTGAAAATAACTAACCTTAAATATTTGAGCAAAATACATTTTGACTTAAAAATATATATATATATTTCCATGGACTCCTTAAGTCAGTTCACATGCTCCTCCAGGCAGTTTTACTCGTGTGTCCTCAGAAAGAGCTTTGGCACAAGAAGCAGAGTATGCCAACGGCTGGCAGCAAAGGAGGTGTAGATCCATTGTAAGAGACACCCACAGCAATAACATCAAGCTACAGGCAAATTGTAATTAGGCAAAGAATGTTCTCTTCTGTATTCTTCTCTTAAAAACACTAGGGAGATCGGCTTTAAAATGCAGAGTTATATTAAGACACATTTGTCATATATTCTTATTGAATCACCTAGAATATTTTTGGTTTGATGTCTTGTTACACAACTAATACATTCTTCTCTGTTCACCAACTTGTGTGGCTGAAAGAATGATGATATGTGAAATGTAACTTGGAACCACAAATCTAAGGAACTCAGTCTCTTAAGCAGGCATCAAGACTTATTTCAAGTAGCTGTGCTGTCCTAGGGCCCAGATAGCATCTCAGAAAGTCACCTGGGTACCTTGCATTTTTTCCTACTGTGCTTTAATATAGAAGGAAACAGAGGTAACAGCAGAACTCAGAACTCATCCTTATCTGCTGAAAATATTGCTCAGATACCAAGGGAGGGAACTCACACAAATCCTTGGCAAGAGCATGTTAACCATGAAAAAAGGTAGGGGAACTGAAGTGAATTTCATATTAAAGGAATAACAGTTGTTTCTCAAAGGAAAGGTAAATCAGTACATGCAGTTGGGGAAAAAAAAAAACAGATCATTCATTCCGTTCATCTTAGTTAATAATGTTTAAAAGCTCCAAGGAAGGTAACTCCCTCAGTGAGCTAATGAAAAGGACGAGTCTGAGGAGTGACTATTAAGGAGGAAGAGTAGAGCCAAGATGCAAAACATCTTCCAGGGCTACAAGGCCTACCTAAGTGGATAGAAAGGAGTAAGGGAGAAAGTCCATACTTACTCCATATTTGCATGTATCAGGTACAGTTCTGCATATTTTCCATTTACCATTCTAACTGCAAAAAACATAAATAATATATAATTTCCTGATTCAATTGATGAGTAAATGGACGTTTAGAGAAATTAAGTACTTTCCTAATGTCTCACAAATGCTAAGTAGAAAGTTTGCCTTTAAAGTTGCCTGCCTAACTAATTTCAAAGCCTGTTTTCTCTCTGTAACAAAACCAACACCAAATGGAAAGCTGATTGTTTATAATGTCAGACAACTTTCACTGAGAAAGGAAAATGAAGTCTCAGGATGTTAGGAATCTTGACAGTTTCCAAGGATTTCCAGTAATCACTCCTATTCTCTCCACAACCATATGTTCCTACCCCCAGAACTTTACACTGTTAGGAAAATGGTGAAAAATACATTTTGCCCCTAGGCATTCATGATGCAAGAAGTCAAAATCAAAATCAAGAGTGGTAGAGTTTTCTGAAAAAATAGAGATAAAAAAAGAATGAGATTTGTGAGACTGTAATTTTAAAATAAAAGTTATTTTAGGGACTCCTGGGTGGCTCAGTCATTTAGGCGTTCGACTCTTGATTTTGGCTCAGGTCATAATCTCAGGGTCATGAGATCCAGCCCAACATTGAGCTACATGCAGAGCGTAGATCCTGTTTGGGATACTCCCTCGCCCTCTCTCTCTGTCCCTCCCCCACTTGCACTCACTCCCTCTCTCAAAATAAATAAATAACTCTAAAAAAAGTTTCAAAATTAGCAAAAGCTTTAATAATAGTAGAGTTAGGGTTCTCAAATCAGAACTATAATTTCTGCATATAGAAACACGAGAATATCTATATGAATTAAATATTCCACTAGGCATTTTCATTTATATATTTGTAAATAAACATTAGATAAATATTAGGGATTAACCAAAATAGCCAAAAAAGAGAAAAAAGCAGCATAGGAAGACCTCTGGTTCAAGTGGTTTTTCTTTTTTTTAAGTATTAACATACCAAAGTTAAGATCAGCTGGTTAGACACTAAAATGATACTTTCTTGAATATATTTTTACATTAGTTCATGAAGGTAATATATATTGGTTGGGTATGTGCTGTGCATTGGTTGAGTTAGAGTCACAACCTGACCACAAGTTTTAAAATGTGTTTTCCAAATGTGAAATCCCTTTGTCTCTCAATTGCCTGAAACTTAGGGTGGAGTTTTGTGGGTTTTTTTTTTTTCTTCCATTTAAAAACACCTGAGAAATAGAACTTAACTTCTGAGGTATAGAGATAAAACACTTTGAGCATATATTATTATCATTTATTTACAGATGAAGAAATCTTTATCCAAAGTCAAGCAGCTGGTAAATTTTAAAACCAAAATTCCATGTCATCAAAACCAATTGTTCTCAACTAGTGGCAATTTCTGATATTTAGAAGGATGGCTTTAATATGTATTCTGAGACAACTAATAATGTTGAATCTTTTTATTCAATGTATTGTGTTGTTATTTTTTTTTAATGCTTATTTATTTTTGAGAGAAAGAGAGACAGAACATGAGCAGGGGAGGTGCAGAGAGAGAGGGAGACACAGAATCCTAATCAGGCTCCAGGCTCTGAGCTGTCAGCACAGAGCCTGACTCGGAGCTCAAACCAACATACCATGAGATCATGGCCTGAGCCAAAATCAGACGCTCAACCATCTGAGCCTCCCATGCGCCCCTGTTCTTGTTGATGTAAGTTATTTGTTAGTATTACAGATTGCAAATACCTGCCCCCACTCAATAACTTGTGTTTTTACTTTCTTAATGGTGTATTTTGACAAATATAAGTTCTTACTCCAATTTTCAGACCTTATCTATATAGGACTTATGATTCTTCTTTTAAAGACATCTTTGCATAATGTAAGACTGTAAGGATATTCTCTATTTTATTGTATAGAGACTTTCTTGTTTCACCTTTCACACTTAGATCTACAACTAGCCTAGAGTTAATTTTTTACACATAGTGTGAGATAGGGATCAAGGGGTATATATTTTCACATAGTAATTCAATTGGTAGAGTATTCATCTGTTTTCTCACTGCTATGCATTTCCACCTTTGCCACAAATCAAATCTCCATTTAGATATAGGTCTGTTTGGGGGCTCTATTTTATCCCATTGGTTTATTTGTCCATCTTGTTCCACTTCAATATTGAAACAATTACTGTAGTTTTACAATAAGTTTTGACATCTGGTAGCATAAGTCATAGTACTTTGTTCTTTTCCCTCAAGATAATCTTGGCTGTTTTCATCCTTCTGCTTTTTCGCATCAGTTTTAGAATTAACTTGCCAAATTTTACCCGCCCCCCCCCGAAAAAAAAAGTCCGCTCGATTTTTATTTGTGAGTACATTTATTATATAGATCAATTTGGGAAAAAGCAAAATGCTAACTATGTAAATTCCTCCAGTCCATAGACATGGAAATACTTTTCTTTATATTTATTTCTTTTAATACAGTTTTATAGGTTGTGTGTGTGTGTGTGTGTGTGTGTGTGTTGAGGTTTTGCACAATTTTCACTTATTCCTAGATATTAAGTATTTCTGAAGTTATAATAAATTTTTAATTTTAATTTTCTACTTCTTACTACTAGAATATAGAAATTTAATTGATATTCGCACACTAATCTTGTATCCAACAAATTGCTTAATTTCTTTATTCTAATTGTTTAATTGATTCTCTACAAAAACCATTGAGAGTAACTAACAACAGTTTTTATTTTTTGCCTTCTTCATATGCCTACCTTTTATTTCTCTTTCTAGCTTTATTACACTAGCTAGGACAGCAAATACAATGCCAAATAGAGGTGATAATAATAAGTACCTTGTTTTATCCCGTGTTACAGGGTGAAAGACTAAAAATTCAACACCAAGGATGCCGTTTGCTGCAAAATTTGTTGAGATAGTTTTTTAAACAGGTTAAGAAAGTTTTGTTCTATTTCAAGCATAGTGAGTTTTGTTTTGTTGTGTTTTGTTTCATAAATGGCTATTGGATTTTATCAAACCCTTTTTTTGCATCTATCCAGATAGTCATGTGATATTTGTTCTTTTGTTGCTGAAGTGGTAAATTATGCTGACTGGTTTTTGAACTTTAAAATAATTTTCTTTTTATATATCAAGAAGAACCCAACTTGGTCTTGATGTATTACATGTTGCATACATTATTGCATTTGAATCGCTAATATTTTGTTAGGGATTTTTAATTTCTGTTTACATCATCAAACAAGTTGAAGAGACTCATTCTTTACATCATCAGACATAGTTTGTGTAAGAGAGATATTCCTATTTCCTTAAATATTAAAAAGAGTTCAGGGTAAAAACTATTCACTGATAAAAGAAAACTGGAGATTTCTTTTGGAGAAGATTTTAAGGTATAGATTTAACATATTTAATAAATATACGACTATTTCAGTTATCTTTTTTCAGCTTTGTAATTTGTGTATTAAGGAATCCATTTAACCTAATTTTCAAATTTTTGTTAAAGTCATTCATAGCATCCTTTATTAACATTTTAAGTCTATGCTCTGTTCCCTGTAATATTTTTGTATCTTTCCTTCTCATTTACTTAACAGTCTCACCAGAGTTTAAAATTTTATCTTTTCAAAAAACCAACTTTTGTTTTTATTGATTTTCTCTATTGTGTTATTTTTGTTTTTGTTTTCATTCATTTCTGTTTTCATTCATTTCATGTCTGCTTATTACTTTCTTCCTTCTACTTTCTCTGTGTTTCACTTGATTTTTTTTCCTATCTACTTGAGTTGTATATTTAGGTCATTTGAGTGTTTTAGGGGCTCCTCAGTGGCTTAGTCAGTTAAGCATCTGACTTCGACTCAAGTCATGATCTCACTGTTGATGAGTTCAAGCTCCATGTCTGGCTCAGTGCTAACAGTTCAGAGCCTGGAGTCTGCCTCAGATTCTGTGTCTCCCTCCCTCTCTCTCTCTCTCTCTCTCTCTCTCTCTGCCCCTCCCCTACTCACACTCTGTCTCTCTCCATCTCTCAAAAATGAATAAATGTTTAAAAAATTTGGATCATTTAGGTGTTTTAGCTCCTTTAATGTATGCATATAAAGCTATATATTTTTTCAAGGAACACTATTTAGCATTATCTTATAATTTTTGATATGTCTCTTTTTTGCTGTCTTTCAGCTCAAAATATTTACCAGTTTTCGCTGGGGTTTTTGTTCTTTACCCAATGACTTATTTAGCAGTGTATTGCTTAATTTCCAAAAATCTGGGGGCATTCTAGTTATTTTGTAACTTATTTCTATCTTTATTATACCTTAGAACTTACTCTTTGTGACTTCAATCCTTTATAATTTATTGAGACTTGATTTCTGGCCCAGTATGTATTCAGTTTAGGCAGATGCTTCATGTGCTTTTGAACAAAATATGTATTCTGCAGATGCTCAGTGCTTTCTATATAAGTCCACAAAGTTACCTTTTATTATATTTTTCACATATTCTATGTGATCACTGATTCTTCCACTGCTTACTCAGTGACTGAGTTTTTGTTTTTGTTTTTGTTTTTTTTTACATGTCACTGTATTTATAGGCTTGCTTACTTTTTCACTTAGTTCTGTCATTTTTTGTTTTATGTATTTTGAGACTATTTTATTAAGGATGTATACAATTTAAATTATATACTGTATCATCCTGGTGGATTGAACTTTTTATCTTCATGAATGCTACTTTACATCTATCAATGCTTTTATTTTATCTATTCATAATATGGTATTTGTCTATTACTAATACCATCTCTTTTTTGGTTTCTGTTTTCACTCTATATCTTTTATATTGCTTTTTCTTTTACCTTTACTACATCATTTTATTAAATGTTTATTTATTTTGAGACAGAGAGAACATGAGCAGAGGAGGGGCAGAGAGAGAGGGAGAGAGGGAATCTCAAGCAGGCTCCACACTATCAGCACAGATTCTGATGCGGGGCTTGATTCCATGAGCCTTGAGATCATGATCTGAGCCTAAATCAAGAGTTGGATGCTTAACTAACTGAGCCACCCAGGTGCCTAGCCTTTCTTGTGTCTTCATGTTTAAAGTGTTTCTCTTTTATGCAGTATATGATGGTAATTTTTAATCATTTAGTCAATTATATTAAATGTAATTAATGATATAGTTAGTGTCATAGACTCTGGGTCTGGAGTTCTTTCTTGTCCGGCAAGAAAGCGGGATGCAGGATTAAAATGTGAGATATGGCTAATGTCCAAGAAAAGACAAGAGCCCTGATTAAGGGTCCTTGCTCCGTTTTTATTAGGATCAGAAGGCTTACAAACATGGTGATGGATGTGCACAAAGGGACGATGAAACTTTGAACGTTACCTCATGGGCATGAGGGAAAGGGGGTTTTGAAGATATGCGGGGCTAGGGGTTTAGGTTAATACAAAACAAAACCTTGATGCCTGGAGGGAGGTTGTTTACAGCAGATGTGAGGCACCACCTCTGTTTACCTAAACTAGTCTAGGGGACAAGAAAGACAGAGCATGCTACCTCACAGTCAACAAGGAACCTTTCTTTTGTTAATCAGCTCCACTGTGGACAACTTCGCACTGCAGCGGGTCTATAGCCCCATTTACCTGTTTACCTAATTTGATCCTTCCTTCCTGTGGAAGCAGCTTTCCGCTATAGTACTAAATTGGGGGGTGTTTCTGCCCTGAATACCTAACCTTGTTTACCTCATGTATCTTTGCTCTATACTGGGGACTTTGCCCCACCCTATCTGTACTGGGGCTTTTGCTTCACCCTCTCTTCACTTATTTACCTAATCTTGTTTACCCAAACTTGGGTGAGAACATCCTATGGCTTTCTAATTCTTTATGCCTTGTTAACCCATTGGTGAAAGCCCAGGGAATTCCCAAGTTTATTCCCCACAGTTTCCCCTGTTTTGTTTTTCTTGGTTCTTTTAGTTTAGTGTACAAGGACCGTCATGATGAGCTTCTGGTCCTTCTTTTGCTTTTGGATGATCTGAGGCGTGATTCTGCAAAGACATAAAAAGAGACACAGTAAAAGCACTCCACTTCCCAGAGTTATCCAGAATTTGAGATGGGTGCTAGCTGTAAGTGAGAAAGGATTTAGGTTATGCCACATTACCCAGGAATTAGCATATTCATTTTTAAGCTGATCTTTTGTATATTGCAGCTGTTGGCACAATGTCATATCTAAATTTCCTATATTGTCAGAGAAATAGGAAGAAAAGACACTGTGAAGGTGTGTGTAGACAGCATCCCAAGCTTGAGAGTGATTATAAGGAACGCCAGTTATGCAAATATTCTGGTAATTAGGGTCACAGGGCAGTTTAGAGTGGAGGAAGAAGGTCTCCTGTAGTTTTCTAATAAATTCCACTGCAGCCTCAAGAACTTCTAGGTGGGCCAAAACTTGTCTATCAATGGAAGTCTGGCTTATAAATTTTTTGGTAGTGTTGACCATAAATTTATTAAGGACCTGGGCTATCTGGATAGTATGATGCAGGCTGATGCCAGCTAGAGTGGCAGAGGCAATAACGCCTACTGCTGCTAGGATGCCCATGATTAACAGGCCAACAAATCTTTTTTGCCTTAGAGTAGAGTGCCAATGTCAAATGAGCTTAGAAAGTGTGCCTAGTCTTGATGAATGCATACAGGGTTCAGAGCTATTAACAGGAACCCAGGCTGAGATGCACTGTTGAAGTTCAAATAAGGAGGAGATATTTAATTGGGTGACGTTTTCATTACTTACACAGGACATAAACCAGCCCTGGCAGGTAGAGATATTATAACTATTTTCTAGTTGTTGGGTCTGTAAAGTGGAGGTAGCAAAGAGAACGTAGAGAGAAGGGACACAAATAGTGGTCCATGCAAATTGATGGTTGTGCCAGGGAGGCCCAAGTTAGGTTAACATGTCATTTTACATAAATTTCACCAAGGCTAATAATACAAGTGAAGAAGGGAAGACCTAGTTTCCAAAGATTAACAAGCCAAGGTCCTTTTAGTTTCCCTTTATGTGCAGAAATTATAGGGCCAGACAATCCTCTGTCTTTCCAAAAAATATTCTACCTACTAAACTGGTCAAAGGATATGGTCTTATTTGAATATTTCATTTCAAGATATCCTCTAGGACCCTGTCAATAACAGTCCAATTACCCCAGTGAAGATTATGCTCAGTCTCTCCATAACAGGTTGTCCAAGATATATTATTCCAGGGGTGATCTGAATATTCGAGACTAGAATAAACTATAACATTAGGAGTGTGATATATGCTTGTTTTTTGAGGCATATAAAAGCTTGTGGCTGAGAAAAAGGTAAAATTGGCCTTGTAGAGGTTTTGGGCTGTATATGCAAAATCCAGTTTATTTTTAGTTTAACACAAGTAGATAAGTTGCTAAGTTTAGTAACACACATAGGAGGTGCTGAAGCAAGCCATCACTGAGGTCTTGGCATATAAAGCCAAGGCTCTTGTTCTATTTGGAAGTGTGGCTTAAGATTGGCTCCTCCCATGAACTCAATGTCATTATTGCTAATAGGAATATCCCAGTCTAGGAATGTTAAGCTATCAAATATAGGTGGGTTAAGGCAATGAGCCCAATATGAATATTGAACTTGGCCTGGACAAATGAGGGCAAGGAGTAGAATCAGGATTACACAAATCGAATTTCTGTCAGTGATGGAGATCATGGTCATCAGAAGCGAGTCAGGGGTGTATGCAATACCATTTTGTTGTAAGAGGATGCCGGCCTGGTTAAGCAGGTGTTTAAGGCTTCCCCCTTGTTATATCAGGGGCAAGGACTTGCATTTGTAGAAGGCTTCAGGATGATGAGTCCATGAAGAGGCTTCTTCCATGTTGAAAAAGGGGGCTGGTGGCCGCTCATTCAGAGTCATTCTCTGGAAGTCTTGGTTCATTGGAAGATATCCTGGGGGTCTCTACCATGCCATGGTAAGCCTTCACCAACCAAGAGGGAATCCACAGAGGTCCGGAATCTGAAAGAACACAAGCATATCCTCTACCCCAGGTGAGAAGTTTAGTCGGCCCAGACCACGTGGGCCCCCTTTGGGGGCTTTGTACAGCACCATAGGGTGAGAGGGTTTACTTGGTTTTGAAGAATGCTGTTCAGCTACAGTTAGTCCTTGAGGGTCAAGATTTAAAAAATGAAGAGTAATCACAGCACGATCGACATGAAGTTGAGGTTGTAATGTAGACAGTCATGGGTTCCCCTTTTCTGTTTTTTTTAACATGTTTTTGAGCATGTTATGTGCTCGTTCTGTAATAGCTTGGCCTTGTGGGTTATAAGGAATACCTGCAATATGTCAGATATTCCATAAGGCACAGAAGTCATGAAATGAAGACATAGGTTGAGCTGTTATCTGTCTTACTTGTGTGGGGGAAGCTCCAGGCTGCAACAGCATGCAAAAGACGATGAATGACTGCTTTGTTGTTTTATTTTGTATGAGTTGAGGCAAAAATAACACCTAAGTAAGTATCTACAGATGCATGGATATACTTATGTTTACCAAATGCAGGGTAAACTGTAACATCTGTCTATCAAATCTCATTAGGCTTGAGGCTGCAGGGGTTTATTCCTGCTGGGAAGGAAACGGGATAGTAATTGACAGTCTGAGCAGGAGTGAATGATTTGTTTGGCTTCATTCACAGTATGGTTGAATTGTTTGGTTAAAGCTTGCCAGTTTTGATGGTAAAGATTATGGGAGGCTCTGGCTTCAAAAAGAGGATAACATTCTTGAGAAACAATATTGTCAGCTAGGGCATTGCCTTTAGCAATGGGCCCAAGAAGGGATGTATGGGAACGAATGTGAATGAAAATGTGAATGAAAAAGAGCCAGGAGGTGTGAGAGATTAGAGCTAGCTGAATACTTTGGAGGAGTATAGCAAAGGCAGTGTCTGGTGGGAGGTGAAGAATGTGAAAAGGAAAATTTTTCATTAAATTCACTGTATATTGAGAGTCAGAAACAATGTTTAAAGGTTGGGGAAAAGTTTCTAATGCTAATAATACGGCTTGTAATTGTAAATGCTGCGTAGAGCCAGGTCCAGTATAAGAAATATGTTCCCAGTTTTTCCCAACTCTCCAAAGGCAAGAAGCCTTTATTGTTATAGCATGACTCTCTCAGGAACAATGTTAATTTCCTGGTGAATCTTAAACCAAGGGTCAGAGGGGAGCCCATAAACAATATTGCCCACATAATCTGTGAGGGCCAACTGTAGCCAGCGAATTAGGGATGGCCCTATCAAAAATGTGCTGCAAGTTGGCAAGTAGATGCTTGCAGGGTCCTGACCTAATAATTCTCAGCATCTCCAACGTCTCTTTTGGATTAATTGTGCTATGTTGAATATGAGTGGGGTGAGGATATGTTTAAGACTAACATGGATTGGGGCGCCTGGGTGGCGCAGTCGGTTGGGCGTCCGACTTCAGCCAGGTCACGATCTCACGGTCCGTGAGTTCGAGCCCCGCGTCAGGCTCTGGGCTGATGGCTCGGAGCCTGGAGCCTGTTTCCGATTCTGTGTCTCCCTCTCTCTCTGCCCCTCCCCCTTTCATGCTCTGTCTCTCTCTGTCCCAAAAATAAAATAAACGTTGAAAAAATAAAATAAAATAAAATAAAATAAAATATTTAAAAAAAAGAAAAAAGACTAACATGGATTAAGAGCCATTCTATTTTTAAAACTTTTTAACAGCAGCTTGCCCAATTAACGCAGTAGAAAAATCTTTAGTATTAAGAATATATATCTGCAAAGAAAGGTTGGGATTTTGCCTATCATAACTACGAGAGGTAAGAATGGACTGAATATTCTCCAGCTCCTTCTTTGCTGCCGGGGAGAGCTGGTGTGGTGATGTTAAATTAGGATTACCAGAAAGCAGTGCTAGGAGGTTGGTTAGATGGGTATTAGTAATGCTTAGGGGAGGATGAACCCAGTTAATGGTGTCCAACAATTTTTGTACATCATTAAGAGTACGAACATCATTAGGAATGGTCTGAATGAGAGGATGAATTTGAGTATGAAACATTTGCAGTCTTAAGAAAGAAAAAGGAGTTGACTTTTGTACTTTCTCAGGGGATATTTTTAAACCCTGTTTGTTTAGTGGGTCAGGGAGAATGGCAAAGAGCTCATCTAGAGGTTGTTGATGCTGGGCACAAAAAAGGATATCATCCATATAGTGATAAATGATCAAAAAAGGAAACTGCTTTCTAATCGGTTCTAATGCTTCTTTGACATAAAATTGGCATATAGTTGGGCTATTAAGCATCCCTTGGGAGAGGACTTTCCAATGGTTACGGCGTGTTGGCCAGCAATGATTAAGATCAGGAACAGTAAAGGCAAATTTCTCTCTTGTTCAGCTAACAGGATTGTGAAAAAGCCATCTTTCAAATCAGTAATAAGAATTGGCCATTTTTGAGGCAACATTGAAGGAGAGGGGGTTCCTAGCTGCAAGGACCAAAAGGCTCAATTCCTGCATTAATAGCTCTAAAGTTATGAAGAAGTCGCCACTTGCCAGTTTTTATAGGCGTATTCCAAGGGCACCTATTAGGCTCTATATGCTCATTTTCTAACTGTTCATGTACTAATTGTTGGAGATGAATCAATCAATCCCCTTTCTTGGCCACTGCTCAACAGGTTTGTTAGTTTTCCATTTGAATGGGAGGGATTTAATTTGAGCAGTGGCTAGGAAAAACTTGTTTTACGCTGAATATTCATTCCATTGACTCAGTAAGTCTCTACCCCATAAATTGATAGGGATATTCATTATATAGGGCTGTATGTAGGCTATCTGGTCATCAGGCCTTAAACATTTACATAAGGTGAGACTTTGTCAGGAAGACTGGGTGCCTCCCACTCCAACCAGAGTGGCTATAGGTAGCCCAGTGAGAAGACCATTGGGTGGAGGATATAATGGTTATATCAGCCCTTTATCTATTAACCCCAAGAAAAGTTTGGGACCACCATTCAACCTACCACAATAATCTAATGAGTTCTTAATATCAGTCATTGTTTTTATAGCTCTCTAATTTTCTTTTGATTCCTTACTCATATTCCAGTTCTCTGCAGGAATTCTTCAGGTTTATCTTTAGTTTTTGAACTTCTTAATCCCAGTGATTTTAATATCCACATCTGATAAACTCCAATAGCAACATTTTCTGCACTCTGTTTTGTTATCTGTTTCTTAATCTTAATTTATAGCCCCAAGTCTTGTCTCTTGGATAAATTACTTTTACAAACAAAAGGCACATTAAAGGTCCCCACAGTTAACTGAAAGAATTATGCAATTCTTTGAGCATTTTTATTGCGAAGGGAAAATACCTTATTCATAAGAGTGAATAGTACTTATTTTCTTTTTTGTCTGCTTTTATTTGATCAGAAGATGATAAATACAATTTCTCCTTTAATTTGTATATGCCTATATACATGAATGGTATCACATAAAGAAATTTAGGTAATGATTGTGGCTTATTGAAAAATATCTATTATTGTGAGATATTGAGCATTGTGAAAATCCATGAAAAATATATTAGAAAAAAGAGTTATAAAATATTTTGGTTCTTTTGCACACTTGTAAAATCACAAAGATGTCAATATATTTGAGTTTAAAAAATTTTTATGTTTTCTTTTTCCTTCAGACTTGGTTCATGTAAATGGAAGAAAACAGGTAAAAGCAGCATTTAATAATTTAAAACTTAAAATCCTACCAATGAAGACTTGGGCTGACTTAACCAAAAGGAGAGTCAGAAATAATCTAGATAACCAGCAAAATAACCAAATTGCAATTTAGCTTTAATGTTGAAAACACATTTAGCATGTTGCTTCTCAGGTGTGATTTCTGCAATCTTGTTCAACATCTCTTGTTAAGCACAATGAAATCTGTCCTTAGATTTTTGCTAAAAGCTATTTCTTCCTCCACTTGTCATATGCAACAAATGCAGGTGGAGGGAGCCAAGTTCAATCCTAGGCTATTTCTGTAGGAGCTTCAGTTGGCTTTTGGGTTTGTGGTATAACAATTTGGAAAACCTTTCAAGATAGCATCTTTGTTGAAACCATTGGCTTTATGGGTGTAGTTCAGGACCCATTGTTTCAACCTGACCTTTGTAGGAATGACACAGAAAGTCCCATGATGCAGGAAGGGTCTACTTACTCATTGGTTTGGTTAGGATGTATTTAGTTGGGTCCGTGGAAGCAAGGAAAAAGTGAGTAAACCTATTTTGATGAGGTAGTAGAATAAAGTAAAAATGGATCATATTTCCAAATTCCAATTATTTCTTTATGCCAAAACTAAAACCTTGTAAAAATTATTACTTTTGTATGGAATTTAAGATTCTCTATGTTAACAATTGTGATAAATTAACTATGACATGACTGATATAGGAAGTTTTTAACATTTCTTATTAGGGATGGTGGGTTGATTTTCTCCTTTATTTCTAAGAGCACTTGAATAAAGGAGAGTCTTACCAGAAACTAATCAGTTTATTAGAATTATTCTAATTGAGACAGAGACAGCCTGAAACTAAGATTTACACCACATTCCCAACTACACAGTAATTGATAAAGGGGTCAGTGTGACATACTTTGAATCCTTCACCACAGAATTCTAGCTGACTCCACAGCACCTTCTAGAAACATCTCTTATTTACACAAAACTTAGTTAGCCCACTTTTATTTTCCCTCCCATGTCTGCCTCAAATTTAGAGACCCATTTTACCCATCTTCCAAGTAGCCCGTTATAAACAATACATTTTGCTTTAGAACCCAGTGCATACATATACATGTGTGTAAATATATACACACAAAAGACATCCAGGCCATATCCCACATCTCCAGAGCCAGAGTCTTTGAGGATGGGGCTCAGCCATATGTCTATTTTATTCCACAGGTGAGGAAGATGTTTAATCAGGTTGAAAATCACTTATGTATATAGTTTCCAAGGAAGAAACTGAGGATCAGAGAGATGAGAAGACTTGAATAAGATTCAGTTGTAGGTGGTGGGGAGCCAAGCTTAAAATTCAGATCTCTCGACTGCTTACAGTTGTTATTTTAGTCCAGAATTTGCCAATTTGTATTCTATCATATATGAATTTTGTAGAATTACAGATGTCATCCTTAAAAAAAATGTTTTCACTGGTCAAATAACAAACTCAAATAGTTTTATTACTGAACTTAAAAGGGCTTTAAATATCCTAAGAGGCACTATTACCATCCAACAGAGATATATGGTATATATAACTTTCTTTACTTGTTTGACCACAGATCCATTTTATTTTCTCCCAAAGAGCTTGTCATGGGTCAATATTCCATGTAACATACGGCAAAAACTATTATAGACCATCAATAATGATATTACCAACAACTAACATTTTATAGCTTTTATGGTTTGAATGGAACTTTCATATTATGTTATTTTGGTTAATCACTTAAAATACTACATATAAATATCTAGTTTTGTTTACTTCTAACACAAAGTTATGAACTCATGACAAGTTTGTGTTTTTCTGTGGCAATGCAGATCTTAGAAGAATCCATTAGTGGAGCAATCATTCTATGATTGCACAGTAATAAAGAAACATCAATGACTAAATTTCATACTCAATCAAGGCAAATGCCATCACTGTTCAAGACCATTGCTTATTAATTAAAAATAAAAATCTAAATCTATAAAAACATACTTTTTTGAGAAAAAAATGGTCAGACGTGTGTGGGTAAACAAAACTAGGCAATGCACATGCCAGAGATATATTGGGTGCCTACCATCCGGAAGACACTGCCATGTATTATGGGAAATACAAACCTAGAAAATAGACCACACAGTGCCTGGAACATGGATTCTCAAGGGATATGTAGTGGATGAATGTCTATAGAAAACAAAAATGCCTTTCAATGAACATTCTTTCTAGAAGGAAAAGACAAGCAGTAGATAGAATATAAAGAAAAAGTAAATAAGTGTTGAGTAGAGTCAAAAAGCATCACAACAGAAGAGAAAAAGGGTATTAGTAAGAGCTAAAGTGACTAATATTTTTGGAATGTTTGTGATTGTCCCAAGAGTACACTCTTCAGTATCCTAACTACAAATGACTATTGAGCATTTGAAATGTAGTCTATCTAATTTGAAAAGTGCTTTAAGGGGCGCCTGGGTGGCGCAGTCGGTTAAGCGTCCGACTTCAGCCAGGTCACGATCTCACGGTCCGTGAGTTTGAGCCCCGCGTCGGGCTCTGGGCTGATGGCTCAGAGCCTGGAGCCTGTTTCTGATTCTGTGTCTCCCTCTCTCTCTGCCCCTCTCCCGTTCATGCTCTGTCTCTCTCTGTCCCAGAAATAAATAAACGTTGAAAAAAAAAAATTTAAAAAAAAAAAAAAAAGAAAAGTGCTTTAAATGTAAAATGCCTACCAGATTTCAAAGAGTTAGTATGAAAAAATAATATAAAATATTTCATTAATAAATTTTATATTGATTACATGTTAAATTGACAATGTTTTAGGTACATTGAATTAAAGAAAATATTATTAAAGGTATTTTAACTGTTTCTTCATACCCTTTAAATTGAACTAAAAGAAACCTCAAAATCATTGATGTGGCCTACATTTGTGACCAGCTATTTTTATTGGACAGGGTTATGAATCTAAGATGCTTTGCACATGCTATCTCATTTAATTTTCCAAACCATCCTAAGAAGTCAGAACTGTATTTGATACAAAGTATATATTAAAGAAACTGTCTAGAATTATCCCAGTGAGTAAAGAGCACACTCTACAGCCGATGCTGTGGGAAACTGAGGAAGGCTGCTTGATGGATGATAATGATGGCTCAGTCACTAGGTAGTGTCAGCTAAGTATCTTCCCTCAGCTAAAACTGCATGAATGTGAAAGTGTCAATTCTAATCTCAGTAGGTTTTGCAAATTGGGTGGTGAGGATTTCTAAGTGAAAGAGTAAAGGAATGTTATTGGGTGTTATTTGAGAAACTAAGCTTGTATCTTCTCAGGTGTATCTATTGCCATTTCCATCAGAGTGCCTTTGGAAGACTACATAACCAACAGTTCCCATTTCACCACAATTTCTTCTAGTAAGACAGCATGACTGACTGTGGCTCAATGTTCTGTTTCGTAATGGGTAAGGACAGACAGGGTGCTTCTTGGGCTTTCACCTTTTGGAAGCCACCAAACTGAAGCAAATTTGGATTTCCCACAAAGAGGAAGTCTTATTATAAGTTCCATCATACGTTTGTCGCCAGGTGATGTGCAAATATCAGTGCAAAAGGCCCATGACAGCAACTCATAGAGCTTTGATGTGAAGTCACTCACACTTAGGGCCTGCTGGCATTATCTAATTATGTGATACACATACTTAGGAAATGTCAAGAAGGTCTGAACTCCTATAGTATCTACCTCAATGGAATGCTTGTAAATCAAAGTCTAGAAAAAAGGCTTCAGCGTGGGCAGTGCAAAAACTTGGCCTATTTCCATTCCCTGTGCATGAAAAGAGGGAAATAATATTTTTTTCTGGATTAGTACAATATCAGTTATATAAGATCATTCATGTGAAATGTTTCCAGTACTGTTTTGTTGCTGGAAGTCAGCACCAGGCTGATTTATCTGAGCAGCAGAGTCTGAGCTATACCTCAAAGGTCTGGGCTGTCTTCTGAAAACAATGGGGAAAAGATTTTCTGCAGCACTTTCCAAAGCCTCTGAGGATGGGGCAAGCCCTCCATTCATCTTAGGCAAAAAGAGAAATAGGGAATGAAAATTTCTCCTGGTAATGGCTTCAGTGGATAAGGAGAACATATTTAATATAACTTTAAAAATTTATGTGACTAGGCAGTGTTAGAATTGATCTGTACAACTGTGATCTATAGATCTCACATGTTCTACATTTCAGAGTCTAAAATGACTTCCAAGTGACCCCTAGGAAGGTCCATATGTAAGTGGATAATTTACAAAAAATGATCCGCTTAAAAGAAACCCTTACATATACTTCTTAATTCCTAATCTTCAGCAAATCAAAAATTAAAAGAAGGCTACTTGTGCTTTATATTTTTTATATAGATTCACCTTAGGTTTCTTCTGAATGGTAAGCTTTCTCAGAAACTTGATTTAGGGGCACCTGCGTGGCTCAGTTGGTTGAGTGTCCAACTTCACCTCAGGTCATGACCTTAGGCTTGTGAATTCGAGCCCTGGGCTGTGTGCTAACAGCTCAGAGCCTGGAAACTGCTTAGGCTTCTGTGTCTCCCTCTCTCTTTGCCCCTCCCTCGATCATACTCTGTCTCTCTCTCTCTTTCTCTCTCAAAAATAAATAAACATTGAAAAAAAAATTTTTTAATAAAATAAAATAAAATTTGATTTAAATCTACAGGTATTTGGAAAGTAAATAATAGCCAAATTAAGGTGAACCTCATAGGAAGGAAAATTATAGAGACCATCTCCTCCACATATTTATGATCAGCAACAACAAGAAACTTATTTGAGAACTTTCTTTCATGATAATAAACTAAAGCAGTCTAGTCAACATTGTGATTTTTGACCCTGAAATTTAACATCTGGGAATTTTTCCTAGAGATATATTGGGAAAGAGTGAAATAGCATATGTTTAAAGATATTTACTGCAACACTGTATATAATAGCAAAAGTTGGGAAAATATTCTAAGTGACTACCAAAAGGTACCTAGTAAAAAGAAATCATTATATAACTATAAAATAGGCTGTTATGTAAGCATGTTAAAAAAGAGAAAGCTTAATATGTACAAAATTGTATTATATTCCTAATAGGTATTATTTTTTTTTATATACAGCAAATAGCAGAACAATGCTTAAAGTACACGACATTTTGCAATTAATATATATACTTGTGTAAGTGCAGCTCATCCACGGGGAGATTCTTGACCTAACAAACAGGTCAGTTAGACACAGTGTCTGTGTGCCAGGTGAATTGCACGGTGGCTGGAGGTGGGGGTGGGGTACTTACTTTCTCTCCAAATCATCTGTGCCGTTTGAACTTTA
Source organism: Leopardus geoffroyi (assembly GCF_018350155.1). Classification (NCBI taxonomy): domain Eukaryota; kingdom Metazoa; phylum Chordata; class Mammalia; order Carnivora; family Felidae; genus Leopardus; species Leopardus geoffroyi. The sequence goes on from NC_059326.1 coordinate 126,304,358, forward strand.
TAATGTGCACTTGCATTACCTATTCAACAATGTAAATAGTGTTTTAATTGGGGGGTGGGGTTACAGATTTGTGCTTTAAGGAGAGAGATGGCGGGAGAAAGAAACAAAGGAAACATCTCTTAACAAATGAACCAACAAAGTACTCTTTTGTAAGCAACGTTAAGTTTCAGGAAAGGAAAGACCGTCTTACTTTGACCGGTGCAGTTACCGATAAAGTGTGCCAAGCATGGGAGTGCTTAAGAAACAGTGCTTGGTGATAAATGTTCAGTTGAAGGTACAGGGAAAAAAAGATACATGTCCAGTTGAACAGATTCTCTCTGTTGTCTATATTGCATCACATATTCTGGGCAGAACCGTCTACAAGGAAATCCCTCTAATGGAGCAAACATTAGTTTGGAACACATGCAGGAAATGGGTGTGATAAATCAGTAAGGCAAAGGGAACATAATGGATGCTGGAAGCGGCTAGAGGAAGGCAGGAGGGTATCAAAGTGTTCAAAGAACCAGAAAAACAAGTCTGTTTAGATGACATCAGTGAGAAGAAAATAAAACTTGGGACACACCAGCAAAAGAAGCTCAAAGATGATTTGACAGCTCATCAGTGCAATGAATAGAATAGCAAACTATCCATATTTATTTGCTGGAAGAGCTGCTAGTATGGCCCACAGGGGACATTGTGGTAAAGAGCAAATGCTTCCTTCCATACAAACTTTGGCTTTTAATCTCTTGGTTGAAAAGTATTTACTGAGCACCTGCTTTGCAAGGTGCTGTGGATGATTCACAGATACAGAGATAAAGGTCTGCCATCTGGGAGCATACAGTCTACTCTCAAATGGAAGACCTTCAGATCAGATGAAAACCTAAATTCAACATTATGTTTTTTAAATATTAAGGGGTTCTCTCTAGAATGCTTCTCTCAGCCTCTACACCTGCAAAGATTTCTGCTAAACGGTGCTTTTAGTTCCTTCGATGCACTCTTCTGAGACATAACCAGTGAAGTATCTGTGCTAGGAGTCTATGTGTTCATAAAGGTTCAGTCTACTTTTCTCCATTGTTCAAACAGTTTGGTCTTTATACCTAAGGTATCTTAGAGTTTATAGTCAATAATATCTCAGAGGATCTTGGATCTTGAAAAAGTTATGCTGAGAAAAAGTTTCTGTTTTAAGATATCCAAAACTGCTGAGTCAAAAGAACTTTCCTTAAACCTAATCAAAATTCTTCCTGCTGCAATTCTGACGCATTTTCTTTGGCCTCAACATAATTTAGCTTATCCTCTCATCAAAAATATTCTTAATACAAATAAAATCAAACTCTTCATCTAAACAAAACAAAGAGTGTTGATTCCCCAAACATTTACCTATGATATGTGGGACTTTAGTAGGGTTGCAAGATTAAATGGAGGATATGCAATTAAATTTGAATTTCAGAGAAACAATAATGAAGTGTTTTTAGTGTAAGTTTATCCGAAATACTGCATTAAACATACATATACTAAAAAAAGTATTTATTGTTTCTCTGAAATTCAAATTTAACTGGGTAATCCTATATTTTTATTTGCTAAATATGACAACCTTACATTTGAGAAATAACATTAAAAAGAAACATTGTTTATAAAATGGAACACCTGAGTGTTACTCAATAGATAGCACATTAAGATTTTAAACTATTTTTTTTTTCAACGTTTACTTATTTTTGGGACAGAGAGAGACAGAGCATGAACGGGGGAGGGGCAGAGAGAGAGGGAGACACAGAATCGGAAACAGGCTCCAGGCTCCGAGCCATCAGCCCAGAGCCTGACGCGGGGCTCGAACTCACAGACCGCGAGATCGTGACCTGGCTGAAGTCGGACGCTTAACCGACTGCGCCACCCAGGCGCCCCAAGATTTTAAAATTGGCTTTTAGCAGTTTACCAAGTCCAAGATGAAGATGACAATTTCTGGAATGTACAGAGCTTCTCCATTATTTAGCTAGAGTCAAGAGACAAGGGTACTCTCTGGGTAGAAAAGTTAGTGTAAGTGATTGACTGTTAAGAGACTTTCAAAACAATTCATGACTTTATTTTCTTTTTTTAGCACACAGGGTGGTGGGTGTTGATATCAGAGTATTGTTCCATGTGTTACTGGTGGCTTAACTTAGAAGGAAACTCTTACCAGATACATAGTGACTCATTTGGACCTGAGAGGTGATCCCAGGATACTTGTAGGTGTCCTATTCCAGACTACCAAAAGACTTCTTTCTGGAGGTATGTGAGATGAACAGCACAAAAAAACTACTCTTAAATGTGGAAACTTGAAAGTGACATAAAATATGAATTACACTCTAAGTGATACCCACAGAAAGTAGAAAATGGAGATTAGTGACTAATACCCCTTTAAAAACACATGTAAGAGGAAGACAGGGGCAAATACAAACCATGAGAAAATAATTGCAAAGAATTTTAGGGGATTTAAGTGTAAGTAGATGGTAGAATCAAGTGTCTCAAAATAAAGTTTTAAATAAAAAACATGAGTACCCTTGTGCAGTGAGGTAACACAGATTTTAAAAGACAGCAGAAGATGTTGATTTGCCATTTTTCATTCAGCACTCATTCATTCACTCATTCAAAAGGTGTTTATTATGATGTATAGAAAGAATGTCAAATCTTTAAATGTTAAAATAAGTTTGTATCACCCTACCATATGGTTAGCAACAGATTTACTTTTTTTAACCGAATATGGACCCAATATGACAGTTTTCCTACCTACCAGGTGTTTACTATTGGGATTCTAATTTGAACTAGATCATTTTAAAACTAAAACCTCCCAAATAGTCCTAAAGACTACAGGATAAAATTGAAAAAAATATATACAGGATTACAAACATGGAATAGTACTTGGGTATCCTTTTCTTATGTCCTTTTAACTGAGTTGACAACTAATGAAACACATGCTTAAAAGATTCACAAGATAATTTGCATGACATGATCAGGGCTGCTCTAGGTCAAATTGTAAAGTGTCTTGGACACCTGGGTGGTTCAGTTGGTTAAGTGTCTGACTCTTGATTTTGGTTCAGATCATGATCTCACAGTTCATTAGTTCAAACCCCTCATGGGGCTCTGTGGTGACAGTGCAGAGCCTGCTTGGGATTCTCTCTTTCCCTCTTTGTCTGCCCATCCTCTGCTCTCTTGCTCTCTTTTTTTTAAAGATAAATAAACATTTAAAAGGATGTTTATTGAACATCTATTATGTGCCACACACTTTTCCAAGTCCTTGGGATACAGGTGTAAATGAGATCTATTCAATTCCTGACCTATGTTACGTATAGTGTGTTTGGAAAACTAAAAAATAAAATAAAATAAAATGAAATAAAATAAAATAAAATAATAAAATAAAATAAATCATGGTTTCCCACTCTGGAATGTAAGGAGCCTGGAAGTCATCATTCCCTTTTAACAATGAGAAAAAATTTGAATAAACTGAAAAATCAACAAATCTTTTTACACCCATCAGAGAAGGATGGTCACAGACCAAACTGCTGTCCACAAAATTGGAAAGTCAGGTGAATAAAAATAATTACAACTTCCTGGAGCAGAAACCCATGAGCAGAAACCTCCACTGGAAACCAATGCTAGGATAGAAAAAACCAAACTGTAATTGATGAATAGCTGAAGGCTCAATGTGGAAAATTCTGAGAGTTAAAGATTCTAGTAGAACCCTATAACCTTACTCATAGAGGTGCAAAGATAAAAATTAAATCTGACTTCTCAGAAGCCATGCAAGCAAGAATAAGTAGAATGAATTATTTAAGGTGTTGGGAGAAAATAAAAGCACACCAATGTAGAATTCTGTGTCCTGTGAAATTACCACTCAAAAGTGAAGGGAAAATACAGACTTTGTCTGACAAACAAAAAAATTGAGGTAATTTGTTGCCAGTAGACCTGTCTTGCAAGAAATAATAAAAGAATTTCTTCAGAGAAAAGGGAAATGACATGGGTCATAAACTCAGAACTACATAAAGTAAGGAAAAACATCAAAAAAAGAAGTGAAAGTAAAATAAAACTTTTATTTTACTTATTCTTAGTTGAACTAATATAACAGTTTTTTAAATAACAATTAATAACAATGTGTTCAATTAGGTATGCTTACTTGTATATATATGTGCTTATTTATGTATATGAAAAATGAATGACAGCAATGATACAAGGGACAGGAAGGAAGAATTAGGATTATTTTGTTATAATCATGTAGTTGCACTATCCATGAAGTGGTATAGTGTACTTTGAAAGTTGACTTGGATTAGTTGTGAATATATATTGAAACTCTAGGGCACTAAAAAAATAATAAAAAGAAATATAGCTGTTCTATTCACATAAGAAACCGGCATCATAAAATGCTCAGTTAAAATCACAAAGGCAGAAGAAGAGTGGAAGACAAAACTTGGAAAAAAGAACAGAGTAACAAATAGAAAACAGTAACAAATATGTTAACTATTTATCCAATCAATAATCACCTTAAACATCAGTGGCCTAAATACACTGCTTAAAAGATAGATATTGTAACAGTGGATCAAAAACCATACCCACCTGTATGTTGTCTGCAAGAAGCCCTCTTTAAAAAAATTTTTTTAAACAGTTATTTATTTTTTGAGAGACAGAGACAGAGCATGAGCGGGGAGGGGACAGAGAGAGAGGGAGTCACAGATTCTGAAGCAGGCTCCAGGCTCTGAGCTGTCAGCACAAAGCCCAACGCGGGGCTCGAACTCGCAAACCATGAGATCATGACCTGTGCCAAAGTCAGACTCTTAACTGACTGAGCCACCCATGCGCCCCTCAAGAAGCCCTCTTTAAATATAAAGACAAATATAGATTAAAAGTATGGATGGATGGACAACTGATGAATGGATAAAGATGATGTGGTGTATATATATATATATATATATATATATATATATATATATATAATGACTAGGCAAAAGAATGCAATCTTGCCATTTGCAACAATGTGGTGGAACTGGAGGGTATTATGCTAAGTGAAATAAGTCAGAGAAAGAGAGATATCATATTATTTCACTCATATGTGGAATTTGAGATACTTAACAAATGATCATAAGGGAAGGGTAGCAAAAATAAGATAAAAACAGAGGAAGGCAAACCATAACAGACTCTTAAATACAGAGATTAAACTGAGGGTTGATGGTGGGGTGCTGGGTGGGGGGATGGGCTAAAAGAGCAATGGGCATTAAGGAAGGCACTTGTTGGGATGAATACAGGGTGTTATATGTAAGTGATGAAGACTACACTGTATGGTAGCTAACTTGGGAATAAATTAAAAAATAAAAATAAAAAGATAAAATAAAATAATTTTTAAAAAGTAAATGGATGAAGTGAGATATACCAATATCATGATAACACTAATCAAAATAAAGCAGGAGTAGCTATGTTAATTTCACACAGAGCAGACTTCAGAGCAAGGGAAGTTATCGGGGATAAAGAGAGGCATTACCTGATGATAAAGGGTTCAGTTTTCTAAGAAAACATATTAATTCTCGATGTGTCTATACCTAAAAAGAAACACATCAGCAGGTATCAAAATATGTCGGATAAAAGCTCATAGAATTGCAAGAAAAAATAGATGAATCCACTACCATAGTTGGATACTTTAAGACCTCTATCAAAAATGGACAGATCTAGGAGACAGGAAATCAGTGAACACACTGTTGAACTCAACACTACCACATGTAAACTAGATATAGTTGACATATATTGATTATTTCACATAACAACATCAGAAAACACATTCTCAAGCTCACATGAAACTTTGATTAAGATAGACCACTACTGGGGTCATAAGATAGACCTTAACAAGTTTAAAAGACTAGAAATCATATAATATCTGCTTTCAGATTAATTATAGTGTAATTAAGCTAGATCAATAACAGAAAACTGGAAAATCTCAAAATACTTGGAGATTAAACAATATATTTTTATTTTTTTAAATTTTATTTTTCATTTTTTAAAGTTTACATTCAAATTAATTAGCATATAGTGCAACAATGACTTCAGGAGTAGATTCTTTAGTGCCCTTACCCATTTAGCCCATCCCCCCTCCCACAACCCCTCCAGTAACCCTCAGTTTGTTCTCTGTATTTATAAGTCTCTTCTGTTTTATCCCCCTCCATGTTTTTATATTATTTTTGTTTCCTTTCCCTTATGTTCATCTGTTTTGTCTCTTAAAGTCCTCATATGAGTGAAGTCATATGGTTTTTGTCTTTCTCTAATTTCATTTAGCATAACACCCTCCAATTCCATCCATGTAGTTGCAAATGGCAAGATTTCATTCTATACTTTAACACACAGGTCAAAGGAGAAATCTCAAAAGAAATTTTAAAATATTTTTTGTTAAATTAAAATGAATATAACACTTATCAAAATTTGTGAGACACAGCAAAAACAGTGCATGGAGGGAAATTCATAGCAATATATAGAATGCATATTAAGAAAGAAAAAAGATGAAAAGCCACTAAACTAAGTTTCCACTGTAGGAAACTAGAGAAAGAAGAGCAAATTAATCCCAAAGCAAGAAGAAGAAAAGAAATAATAAATATTAAAGTAGATATCAATGAAATTTAAAACAGGAAATCAATAGAGAAAAATCAAAACCAGAAGGTGATTCTTTGAAAAGACCAGTGAAATTGGTAAAGTGCTAGTCAGGTTAACTAAGAGAAAAAGAGAGAAGATACAAATTACTAATATTAGAAATGAAAGAGAGGCCATCATTATAAATTCCATGAACATTAAAAGAATAAAAAGAAATATTATGAACATCTTTATGCCCACAAATTTGATAAGCTAGATGAAATGGACAAGTCCTTAAAAGACATAATATACCAAAATCCACACAAGAAGAAATAGACAATTTGAACAAGCCTTTATCCATTAAGAAATTGAATCAATAATTAATGATCCTCAAAGAACAGGAAGTAGCAGGCCCAGATTGGTTCACTGGTGAATTCTATCAAACATTTAAGGAAGAAATTATTCCAATTCTTTAAATGTTTCCAAAAGAGAGAGGTAGAGGGGGTACTTCTCATGCTGAGGTCTATTACCCTAATGCCCAAACAAGACAAAGACATCACAGGAAAAGAAACCACAGATTTTTCATGAACATAGATGAAAAATCCTCAACACTGTATCCTAGGAAACCAAAACCCAACAATGTATAAAAATAATTATGTGTCCCAACCTCATGGAATTTATCTCAGGTATGTAAGACTGGTTCAGCATGCCTACATGGCCGCTCTTAAAGGTGTGTGTGTGTGTACGTATGTATCTTAGACAAAGGCTCACAAATTCTACTTTATTAAGGAGTTCAATCCATTGGACAGGAATGAGGACAGGGGAATGACTCAAAAGGAGAGATTTCTAACAAAAAGATATTATCTAGCTGGTGGAAGCTATGTGTTGCAGATTTCTGGGTCTTTCAGGATTACCCTTTAAAAGGCCTTATAAATTGCATCTGAGGACATCCCTCCAGCAGTGCCTGGAACAAGAGATGGGTGAAACCAAGAGCATATGAGGTGAGACATGTCTGATGAAGAATCCTTCTGGTCACAGTTTATACTGTTTCAAGCATTATATTACTTTTATGAAAGACCTAAACTGGCATTATGCATACTGTCATGCAACTTTTTTCACTTATTATTATTTATATTAGATGGTCTTTTTCTTTTCTTTTTTTTTTTAAGGTTTATATTTATTTTTGAGAGAGAGAGAGCACAAGTGGGGAAGGGGCAAAGGGAGAGGGTGACCAAAGATCCAAAGTGGGCTCTGTGCTGACAGCAGAGAGCCCAATGCAGGGCTCAAACTCACAAACGGTGAGATCATCACCTGAGCTGAAGTTGGACGCTCAACCCACTGAACCACCCAGGCACCCCTAGACAGCCTTTTTCTGCATACAGATAGGTCTATTTCATTCTTCTACAGGCTACAGAGTAAAAAGATAAGTTTTAGATTAGAGGATAATAAATTTTGGAGTTATATTGTATTTTTTTCCCTTCTTTGTTTTGACAAATAAGGACATATTTTATTACGTGCATTAGGATATAACTTCATTTACGTCTAGGAAAGTTCAGTGTTATGACACTGACCTTTGAATGCTTATTCAACAGTTTTGCATTTCATTCTTTAAAATGACCATCTGTGTTGGCATATGTTTCTGATTTACCACTATTTTATTTGGTGTATTTCTGAGGAAATAAAACCTAGTTATTTCAAGTCAGAAGAGCATGGCTATTATTGCACTTGTGAGTTAAAACCCTAAAAAGTTAACCAAAAAAACCCTTAAAGATAACTTTGATGCTCTACTACAAAATCAACACCTAACATCCTATTGATCTTGTCTTTTCAGCTCAATATTGACCAGTTTGTCCCATTAGTCATATCTTCCCTGCTTCTGGACATTGACTAGAAGGAAGGAAGGGAAGAAGGAAGGGAGAGAGGGAGAAAGGAAAGTTGTTTTTTGGGTCCAGTACTAGATTAATTAATTTAGTTTTACAAATGGCTTGACGTCCTTGTGAGTTTAGCTATCTATCTGAATGGGATATGCAACCTACCCCTGGGTTCCCATCTAGAGGGTCAGTCTAATTCACACTAGGGAAAAATCTGGATTTGCCAGCTACTGAGTTAGCAAAACCTCCCTGTGCACTTGGTCCACCCCAAATAAAATAGGACCTGCTTCAAATCTTTGAGAGGGCCATGGTTACTTTACACTGTTAGAGTTTTAGCAAAGGGAAAAATGGTGTTCCAGGCAGATAACAAGATGGCGAAGAGATCAAAACTTCCTCTGGCTTCTCCCTAAAGGACACTGATCCTATCGGGAGGTGGTAAACAGGAAAGTCAGGGCAGCTTTCACCTGGCAAACATTCCTAAGCTGTAAAACAAATCATGAATCACTGCACATCATTTTTCCCTTTATCCTCACCAATAAGTAGAAAGAACTTCTCTTCTCAGCAAAAATGCTAACATTAGGCCCTCAGGCAAGCAATGTGACCTTTCATGGGATTCCTTTCAGTATACCAGTTATTGCTGCAAGCATGGCCTTTGCACATCAAGTGTAAGACAATGTGAGATGGGGAGTTTAAGGGAAACCTAAGACAAAGACTGAAGACAAAAGATCCGTGAGGCAGTAAAAGGAGGTCAATTGCCTTGACTAGAAATCATCTTTTCTTTCAGAAGATGGTTAAGGGAGAAGAAGGAATTATCCATACCTTTGTCTTCTTGGTCTTTTTATACAAGTTCATTCCACCTCACAGCTGAACTTCTAGAAACAAAATACCCTTATTACTCTACTGGAGTTTGTTAATATCTGTATGTTGGATTTGGCCGTGGCTAGTCCCTTAAGACAAATAGTTCCAAATGAAGAGCAATGTATTTATTCAGCGTCATGTATATCAGGTATGTGCAGTGTATAAAAGATGTTGTAAACAAATGTTTGCTTTTATTACTCTGAATTGTAGAGAGGATCAATTAAATCAGAGTAGCCTCACTGAGAGCTGAATTTCCATAACTATGTCATAAAGGCAAGTCTTTTCTTTATTTCGTTATTCAAAATTATTTGAAAATGTATTTGATGTCTATAGCGTAGGTATGATAAACTGTGTCAGAATTTTGGTTGTAAGAAATTAAGATAAAGAGCAGAGAGGGGCACCTGGGTAGCTCAGATGGTTAAGCATCCGACTTCTACTCAGGTCATCATCTCACGGTTTGTGAGTTTGAGCCCTGCTTCAGGCTCTGTGCTGACAGCTCAGAGCCTGGAGCCTGCTTCAGATTCTGTATCTTCCCCTCTGCCCCTCCCCCACTTGCGCGCGTGCCCTCTCTCTCTAAGAAATAAAATAAAAACATTAAAAAAATTATTTTAAAAAAGAGCCGAGAAATGTTAGCTTTTTCTGACTCTAAAGAGCCCTATCTCTCAGAAATAAAATGAACAAAAACTCTACCCTAAGAAAAAGATACAGAACAAAATTACCAAATTTGTCAATTAAGGAAGGAAACATTACATTTGTCTAATTATTTGGGTGTGTTTAGGTTTCTTTTGTGTTCTGCCACTGAATAAATAGACATATACACACTAAATATATCACTGTAAATAAATACATATGTATATATATATATACGTCTGCACACACGCGTATGTACACATACACAAACATATATACATATCATGTGGAGTATGTGTGTCTGTGTGTGTATGTGTATGAAAATGAGGGGGAATTAAAGTGAGAAAAACTTGGCTTAAATTCCAGCTAACATACTGAGGAATTGTGTAACAATATTCCAGGCACACTTCCTCTCTAAGTCTCAGTTCTCACCTGTGGAATGATAAGCATAGCCTTTTAGCCTTTTGCCTATATCTTAGATATCTTAGATTTTGAGGCCTGATTCCACCTTTTTTATTTCCTACTGTTTAACTTGGACAAGTTATAGAACCCTCCTGTGCCTCCATTTCCTCATCGGTAAAATGGGATAATAGTGGCCCTTCATAAGATTTAATTTATTTATTATCCACATGCATTTCCAACATGTGGAAATGGAGACATGTGGAAATGGAGACATTATATAAAAGCACTCAGCAAGGTGTCTGGAGTAGAGATGCACTGGATATTTGTTGAAAATCCAGGCAATTCTTACATTTGGGTTTTTATTTAAATGAGATATGCCTTTCTTATTTGTTGTCCTGAACTAATTATAGATTGGGAGCAATAGGCATGTTAGTTTCCTGTCCAATTAAATATCTCCATGATCCTTATATCTGACTCTCTTGGCCATCTATTCTCAGTAGAATGCAAACCAAGACCACCATTTAAAACCAATGTAAATTCAGTTAACTAGAAAACCACATCACCCTAACTGGTGGAGATTAATGAAATAATTTTTTCAGTGTCACCTCTTCCCTAATGTAGAGTATTATTGGCATCTCATTTTCTTAACTTACATGTTGCCTTAATTTCCTGGATTTTCTTTCTTTATTAAATCAAGCATTTAAAAAATTCCATTAAAGGGGCACCTAGGTGGCTCAGTGGGTTTAGTGTCTGACTCTTGATTTTGGCTCAGGTCATGATCTCACAGTCATGAGATGTGAGCCCTGTGTTGAGCTCTGTGCTGAGCGTGAAGTCTGCTTAAGACCCTCTCTCCTTCTGTCCCTCTCCCCTGCTCACACTGTCTCTCTAAAAATAAAATAAATAAAATTCCAATAAAGAAAGCAGGAGGAGCCTGAAGGATTGATAGCTGTGGAGCGTTAAAAACCTATTTGCCCTAAAACAAAAACAAAAAACAAAACCCATTTGCCCTTCATGCAGATTCAACACAACAAACATCCCAAGACCTACCAGGCTCTTACTACTGAGCTCGACAATTTAAAGTACCTTTTTGAAATAATTAAATGTCTTACATGTTTACAAGAAAATCAAGAGACTCGCCTAGGCTCACCCACCTGGTAATTTGCAGTGGCCACAGGAACTTCATCTGCGGTCAATTCCTGTCTTTCTTCTCCAGGGCCTGACTCATTTGTAAAATAGAAACAAAAACATCTGCCCTTGAGGCCTTGGGGTTGTTGTGTTACTACTAGTACTGCTAATATTATTATCATTATTAATTGGTAATAGTAATCATGTTTTTTAAAATGTGATGGACTGAAAGGTACTATAAAAATCATATAGTGGAATCCAAAAATCTGTAAAACATGTTTTTCTTTATTGAAAATTTGTTATAATAATTATTGGAATAAATCAGATAGTAACTGAGGTTTGGAGACAATTTTTAATATGGATATTATTGTTATGCTAATGTATTTTATCTGCAAAATATCTAAATATAAACTTTTATAGAAAAGGTTTTAAGCTCTGAAATCATTCAGATTTTCCTTGCATCAGATTCTATAGAATCTTTCAGATGGTATGTTTTTCCTGCCTCTAAAGAATCAGCTTTTGTTTTTATAATTGTTCCACATTTGTACTGGAAGAGATTATAAGGAGCAGGAAAAATAATTCATGGTAAAAGCTCTCTACAAAAGGTGAACCCATTTATCTTCCAAGTCATAATGAGCTGGTTTGAGAAAGGCCTTTGAACTTGCTTCTGGCAAGTGGAAACATTAACTAGCCTGATTTGAGAAGAGCTTTTGAACTTCTGGCAAGTGGAAACATCAGTCCCAACAAATCATCAGGAAAGCTTGGGTCAAAAGTGCAGAAGCCGGAAAGTATTTCCAACCATGTTTCAGAAATATCAACATATCTGCATCAGCTATCATGTTTATGCATATTTTAGCCAGTTTTCAAGGGGGCTTCATATCCAGGAATGGATAAAGATGATTCCAGGATTGCCCAGAGCAGTATTTTTCAAACTGCAGCTTGCAACCCATTAGTAGGTCATGAAAGCAATTTAGTCCGTCCTGACCAGCATTTTAAAACAACGACATAGACTAGAATAAGCAGAAAATATTAGAGGGCACCCAGTAGTTAGAAGAAGTATTGTTTGGGAAACTTCTGCTTCACGTGTGTTTTGCATGATCCCGATGCAAAATACCCTTCTTACTGTGAGTTGTAGTCAGAAAAGCAGAAAAGCATTGATCTGGGGGCTTGTGGGTTCTGACTGGGTTTGGATAAAGATGGAGAGACAAAGGGCTTTGCATCTGTCTGAAGTCTGAACCAGACAAACTCTCCAGCATTAAATTGCTTCTAGCCCATTCTCAAAATCAGGATAACACAGTAGGGACAAGATGGTGAGTTGGATCAGTTATCTGTATCATTTGCCTTGGGTAGATAAATTCTAGTAGCTATAAAATCAGTTATTCAGTGTCTGGCTTTGGCATCAGCTAGTGTGCTCTCTAACAGGCCAATGGTGGTTTGAAAATTACATTAAGACTGATGAAAGTCTACCCCCCACATTTTCTCTTGCCTTCAGAAACTGCTGCAGGAGATTCATTGTTTTGGTGGACATAGAGGTTTGCATTGTCTTGCAGCTTATATATTTACTTAAGCTTTCCGGAGAATTCTACGAATGTATCAACACTTGCCTTTGCCCTAATTACTTCTCATTTAGTTTTGAAATGAGAATCACTTGACATTAATGCTAGCGAATCATTTCAAACAATTGCAGTTGGATTGGAGGGAAGTTTGAAATATCAGTTTAAAGAAAACCAATTTAAAGCAACTCCACACCCAACTTGTTTAGTTCACATTAGCTTTTGCTAATCGAAGCGAATGTTGGCTGGCTGATGACAACTAGCAGTTACTGTATTTTAGAAAGGACTATAAAAATACATGGGTTAATTTGTGTACATTTGGCACGTGGCAATTTTAGTTTTTGTGAGAACATGACTCAAATGTCTCAAAAGATGATATATTATTAGAGAGTAGTACTGCCCAAACGGACTTTCTGTGATAATGGAAAAGATCTACATCTGTACGGGTCACATGGTAGCCACTAGCCACACATGCCTTGTGAGTGTTTGAAATGTGGCCAGGGTGACAAAGAAAATGAATTTTTAATTTTATTTTATTTTGATTACTCGAAATTTAAATGGTTACATGTGGCTAGTGACTAACATAGTGGACAGGACAGTTCTAGAGTCTTGAATTTCCATGCTAATTCAAAACAAATAGAAAATTCCTCTTTTCTATCAATGCCTGAAAATTAACTCACTCATTTATGATAAGGTGACTTTTTACCCCATCTTGTCAGTCACTCTTTACAAGTCTTGTCCCTTACATGCCTCTCTTAATGCTGTTCTACGCATAGTCAGTACTAAATAAATGATAGCCTTTATTGGAATTACTGCTATCAATATTTATGTACCACCTACCTTTGACCCTAAATTCATCCTTAAAACTTAGGTTTATCAGAATATTTTTTATTTTTTTTTTATTTATTTTTAATGTTTTATTTATTTTTGAGAGAGAAACAGAGTGTGAGCAGGGAAGGGGCAGAGAGAGAGACACAGAATCCAAAGCAGGCTGCAGGCTCCAAGCTGTCAGCAGAGCCTGATACGGGGCTCGAACCCACAAACAGTAAGATCATGACCTGAGCCGAAGTTGGATGCTTAACCAAGTGAGCCACCCAGGCGCCACTAGCAGAATATTTTAAGGATCTGTTATGATGAGTTCAATCACATAAGGCATTATTTTAGGCAGAGTTGTTGAAACTGCATATTGAAACCCATTAATCGTTCATGAAAGCAATTTAGTGACATATCAGCATTGTTATATGAATTGTTTTTGTCGCGGAGAATTATAATTAAAATTTGTTTTATCAAATAATTCTAAAGTAACATATGGTTGGTACCAAGTGGATAAATCATTTTTAATTTACTTGGGTGACTCCTTTCACTTCTTTGGGCCCAACTGTATTAATTTGTTGAATGGGGATTGGATTAAACCAGGCATCACAGATGTAAAGCCTACGGGATCTTGATGGTGTCTTAACAAATGAGGCCTGCTAAGTATAAGACAGTAAGGTATAGCGGAGACTGTCAAATTGCAGAATTCCTGTGTCACCTGAAAAAAACAAGACAGTATCAGAACCCTGTGTTCCTAAATGCTTTAGTTTTCCAAGATAAACCAAAAGTTTAGATTTTTCAAGTGGTGAAGCTAAATGCATTAAACAAATACATGTCAAGGGATGTCTGCCTGGCTCAGACAGTGGAATGTGAGACTCTTGATCTCAGATTGTGGGTTTGAGCCCTGCATTGGGTGTAGAGATTACTTTAAAAATAAAATCTTAAAAAAATTACATGTCAAGTGAATTTTAAGGTATGTAAATTATATTTCAATAAAACTGTTAATGTGTGGGTCTAAAGGCCACTAGTTTGCAATTTCTGGACCATTTGATCTAAGATTCTTTCCTGTGTTGCTACTCCGGCCTTTCTAAGCCCTCTGCATATGTCTTTCTTAAACATTTTAGCAGAGTTTGTATCTGAGGAAAAAGTTTGCTTCAGGGAGGGACTTTTTTGAAGAGAGACAGCTAATGTAGCACTGATTCTCTGCATTCAGGCCTACACAAGAAAAATTTAAATAAACCAATTGACAGAGAAATAAGTTATAGGCTCAGTAAAGGAAGAAACTAAAGTAAGTAGCCAATATTTTTTTTATATAAAACACTGAAGTGAGAAAAAAAAATCCAGATGAACAAGAATCTTAAAGAAAAAGCAAAGAGGGGCGCCTGGGTGGCGCAGTCGGTTAAGCGTCCGACTTCAGCCAGGTCACGATCTCACGGTCCGTGAGTTCGAGCCCCGCATCGGGCTCTGGGCTGATGGCTCAGAGCCTGGAGCCTGTTTCTGATTCTATGTCTCCCTCTCTCTCTGCCCCTCCCCCGTTCATGCTCTGTCTCTCTCTGTCCCAAAAATAAATAAACGTTGAAAAAAAAAAAAAAAAAATTTATAAAAAAAAAAAAAAAAAAAAAAAAAAAGAAAAAGCAAAGAAATACTGTGATTACTCTGTAACCCTTAAATGTTTTTTAAAGACATTCGCATACTCTTTTTAAGAATACCAAAGTGAGGGGCATCTGGGTGGCTCAGTTGGTTAAGTGTCCAACTTTAGCTCAGGTCATGATCTCATGACTAGTGAGTTTGAGTCCTACTTTGGAGGCTCTGTGCTGACAGCTCAGAGCCTGGAGCCTGCTTCAGTTTCTGTATCATTCTCTCTCTGCCCCTCCGTTGCATGCAGTGTCTCTCTCTCTCTCTCAAAAATTAATAAACATTTAAAAAAGAATACCAAAGTGAATGTTAATTTATATTTGTTTGAAAAGGGTTCTTATTCTATCTATATTAAATCATGAATAGTAGGTAATGACAAACCAGAGCTTTAATAACCCAACTCTAAGAGAGTGAGGATAAAAATCAGCTTAGATGGGGTTTTTAACCCAGTCCTGGAACACTCGTCACTTTAGACTTCATATGAGTGCTCCAAACACAAATGTGGCAATCATGTCTGGAAGAGAATAAAACGGCACCTTTGGACTCTAATCAAAGCCAGAAATGGGAGCACAGAACCAAAGCCAAATCTGGGAGTCAAAAGAGATTCTCCCTGGTGTCTGTTTCATATCAGTTGGACATTTTTCAGTCCCTTCAACACCAGTTCTAGCCCAATAAATTTACATTTTATTCACAGAAAACATTTTATTCACAGAATAGAAGAAATTTAAATCACTATTAAAAAAGGATCAGAAAATATTATTAAGTAGTATTACTAAGTAGTGAGTAGAGTAGGGCTGTGAATTTAAGTTCTGACCAATATCTGTACGACTGTTCTTTTATGGAATATCAACCTGTTTATCTGATTGAAATCTAAGTTCAATTCTGTTCTTTTTTCACATGTCCTATTCCCAGCTATGCTTCATCTTTATGAGCATAAGTGCACCATATTATCTTTTCAAAAGTCTAGAAATAAAGTTGCCATTATTTCCCACAGTCTGTGAAGAGTTAAAAGAGCAAGAGAAAGGGGGGAAAAAAAGGAAGGTATCTTCAAAGCGTAAAGACCGAGAAAGACTTCAGTATCAGAATCAGAAATTCTTAAATCTAAATAATGTGCTAGGATTAAAACTATTAGAAACAACAAAAGCTGGCCAAATTTTCAGTTTAGCTCTTTAAGTGTTTCAACTCAATTATGTATATAATGTTCAATGAGCTTCCGGGCACGCTTGTCCGTGTTAATAAACACAATATGGACAAAAACGTGACCCTTACCCTTGCATGTGTTGTCTTTTTAACTCACTGAGTTCGAATTTATACATAAGCTAGAAAACACATTAAAAAAAAAAAAAAAAAAAGATGAGAATGGACACTAGGGTCTTTAGAAGGCCAGAAAAATAGAGCTATCCTGGGGACTGAACCTGAGAGGAGCTTATGTGCTCCAGGTCCTTAGAAGGATGCAGAAGCTGACAAGGCGCCTGGGCTCAGTTGGTTAAGCATCTGACTTTGGCTCAGGTCATGATCTCACGGTCTGTGAGTCTGAGCCCCGTGTAGGGCTTTGTACTGACAGCTCAGAGCCTGGAACCTGCTTCGCATTCTGTGTCTCCCTCTTTCTCTCTCTGTCCCTCCCCCACTCATGCTCTGTCTCTCTTGCTTTCAAAAATAAATAAAACATAAAAAGATTAAAAAAGAAAAAGCTGAGTGCAGGCCGGTAGAGGCATTTGCATAAAGCTCTTGGGCCTGGAATTGAAACAGGTTCTGGACTCCCTGTCCAGTATTCTGTTTATGTTATATGCTGAAGCTGTATAAATCATATTTTATTTAATAGGTCTCCTGATCGCAGTTTATATTTGAGACCTACAAGTTCTTGTCCTCACCTGGTTCACAGGAGTTAGTAATTCAGAACAATAAATCTCAGGAATATTTACCTGGTTTATTTTCAAAGGAAGAAGAAGTAATAGAAAGTGTAAATTCCCTCCTATAAATAGGCTTTGTGCACTCAGCTCACTGATGCTGCACTGGGTGCTAGAGATAGAGCCAGGTGCTAGGTCAGGCCCCTACTCCTGTTCTCAGCTGACCTTTTAGAGGGAAGGAATATCACGTGTTACTGAGTGCATGAAGTCATGGGGGATTGGAAGATACATTAATTTAAATATCACTGAAAAAGAAAAACGGCTTCCAGCTAAACAGTGTGGTGCTGCCTTAAGAGCAGACATGTTCCCCACATGAATCACCCACACAGCCCTATTTGGGGTTTTTGTTTGTTTTTAATGTTTCTTTATTTTTGAGAGAGAGAGAGACAGAAGACAAGCAGGGGAGTGGCAGAGAGAGGGAGACACAGAATCCGAAGCAGGCTCCAGGCTCTGAGCTGTCAGCACAGAGCCTGATGTGGGACTCAGACTCATGAACCTCGAGATCATGATCTGAGCCGAAGTTAGATGCTTAACCGACTGAGCCACTCAGGTGCCCCTATTTTGTTTTTGAGTTTTCTTTTTGGCGTGCCAGGGGCTGAGGTCCTAGCCCTGCCTTCAGCTGCAGTTCTTGGCTTGTGACAGAGATCATTCTTTCACACATTCCAGTGGCAAAAATGTCACACAGCTTCCTCAGCTCGCCACTATCTTTCTCAGGTCCCAGAAAGCTTTAATGGTTTTCAAACTTTAATGGGCATATGCAGTTGGATCTCTTTCAGATGAGGATTCTGTTTCAGTAGGCCTGGGGTGAGGCCTGAGGTTCTGCATTTCTTACCCACATCCAGGTGATGATAGTGTTGTTGTTTGTGGACCACGTACAGGGGAGGAGAGAGACAATAAAAGAAATTGGTGATTGCTTCCCAAGAACAGAGAGTTGTGGTTTTTGCTGAAACAATGAATAAAATCAAACTATAATCCACTACTCAGCACAAACAACCCTGCTTCAATGACAACTATGATCCCCAGATAACAATAATGATAGGACATCATTGATTTTAAGACACATCAGTGGTGTAAAAATGTACATATTAGAACTGATGAGATGCGGTATTCAACCAATCAATCACTGAATTGTACTAGGTTCCAAGCATGTGTTGAGGTAAGTTATCAGACAATTACAGCATGGATTCATAAGACCACACCAGCCCCGCACAGGTTACCAGGAATACACAAAGAAGGGATATCTAACCATCTTTTAGAGGTGGGGGGGTTGGCAATAGGAAGTGGAGGAAAATGGCTTTGTGGCAGCAAAAACATAATAAGCGTTATATATAAACTTAAAACCTGGGGAATAGGGTGCCTGGGTGGCTCAGTAGGTTGAGTGTTTGACTTCCTCTCAGGTCATGATCTTACAGTACATGAATTGAAGCCTTTCATCAGGCTCCGAGCTGATAGTGCAGAGTTTGCCTGGGATTCTCACTCTCTCCTTCTCTTTATACTCCCCCCAACTCACTCATACACACACTCTCTCTCTCTCTGTCTCAAATTAAATTTAAGAACTTAAAGGAAAAAATATGTGTGTGTGTGTGTGTGTGTGTGTGTGTGTGTGTGTGTGTGTGTATAAAACCTGGGGAATATTTTTCTCCTTTTTGTGTTTATTAGTTGGCCTAAATCAAGATCTGGAAGGATATTTTTCAACAGGTGTCCTTGTTTTTCCATGGAGGCAATGCTGACATACTGCAGAATGCTACGAATAGCTCAGACATAACAAATCATGGTCCTGGAAACTAGGACGAGCTGGGACTTAATTTCTTAAAAATTATACACAGGTTTAAAATTTTCCTCCCTGGGATGAAAATTGGGCCTGACAAAATGTGCAATTAGTGACCAGAGTTACTGACGTTCCACTCGAGGTGCTAATGAAGCAATTGCTTAGTGGCCTCCAGAAATACCCTGTTCTCTGCATCATTCCAACTTTTTCAAGGAAGCTGAACTTCTGTTTTCCATTTGGGTTCTACCTGTGAGCAATAGATTTTAAAATTCAAAAAACAAAGTACAATTGCATAACAAAATGAGAGATTAAAAAAAGCATCACTGGGGCGCCTGGGTGGCGCAGTCGGTTAAGCGTCCGACTTCAGCCAGGTCACGATCTTACGGTCCGTGAGTTCGAGCCCCGCATCGGGCTCTGGGCTGATGGCTCAGAGCCTGGACCCTGTTTCCGATTCTGTGTCTCCCTCTCTCTCTGCCCCTCCCCTGTTCATGCTCTGTCTCTCTCTGTCCCAAAAATAAATAAACGTTGAAAAAAAAAATTTAAAAAAAAAGCATCACTGGCTTTGTACCTATGAATTTAAGAAAAAAATGTATTCACACAAATAAAGGCAACCTACTTTTAAAACAAATTTTCTTTACTAAATGTGTTAAGTATATAAATGTGTATGTGTGTATATATGGATACATGCATATATATATCACCTTAAGTAACTGGATTTAAGAATTTCGTGATAGCATTTTAAATATTACAGTTTTAGTTACCTTAGACACATATCAGTGAAAATCAATGATTATAATTTTTTTAAGTTTATTCATTTTGAGAGAGAGCACACGTGTGGGTGGGGAGAGAGGGGAGAGAGAGGAGAGAGAGAATTCCAAGCAGGCTCCACATGCTGTCAGCGCAAAGCCCGATGCAGGGCTTGAACCCACAAATCGTGAGATCATGACCTGAGCCAAAATCAAGAGTTGGACGCTTAACCGATTGAGCTACCCAGATGCCCCTCATGATTATAATTCTATGAAAGTTATCCTAATTCACCTTCTCTAAGAAAAGAATGTTTGCATAATTACTTCCATCTCTTAGATAACTGTCTGGCACATTAAAATTGTAGCATATGTATTGGTAGTCAAACTGGTTTTTAAAAGGTAAATCACTTGGGACACTTGGAGGGCTCAGTCGGTTAAGGGACCAACTTTGTCTCTGGTCATGATCTCTCTGTTCGTGGGTTTGCGCTCTGCGTCAGGCTCTGTGCTGACAGCTCAGACCCTGGAGTCTGCTTCAGATTCTGTGTCTACCTCTCTCTCTGCCTCTCCCGCTCATGCTCTGTCTCTCTCTCTAAAATAAACATTAACATTTTTTAAAAAATTTAAATAAAAGATAAATCACTAGAGATAAAGAAAAAAAAAGCTTAGTTGTCATTTTTTACAAATAGGAAACATGTCCAGATTTGAGCTTAATGGGTGCTTTGAAAGAGTTCATAGGAGTACCTAAAATGTGATAGTTACGGGTTGCCTTATGCATGCTCATTGAAAGCAAATGCTATAACCATACATGTTTTGTTAATAAAAGACAGAAATAATAAGGGATGCAGTTACCACTGTCACTTTCTGGTAAGAGGCGTTGCCTACCTGCTTTACTTCTCCAGGTAAGGATTACTCATTTCCTCTGACATCTTCAAACATTCTTCTGAACTTCAGGTGACATAATCTGTTGCTACAGTAACTTCTCCAAATACATCAAAAAACTATGAATCAAAGGACTTCAGCTCTAACTTTGATTTGCCACAGCATAGAGCTCCTGTTCTCCAAGTCTACCAACACTCCAGTTTGAAAGTGTCCGTGTGAGTTGCCAACCAGAGATGCATTAAAATATATTAAGTACTCATTCAACTCCCTTAATATCTCAGCTACAGATATTTGCTTCCTGCTGAGATCTGACAGGATTCTAGCTGGAGAAACTGTTAATTATTTTGGACAGCAGAGTTGTTGTTTTGTTGTTTTTTTTTTAACTAAGTATCCTATCTTTCCTTAACAAGTTAAGTGGGATTATAATTAGGCATAATTAGACTTCTAGAAAATAGCAAATAAAAGAATAGAAAGTCCAAATTGTCTCTTTTTTTTAAAAAAATGTGAGGTGTAATTGACCTATATTATTATATTAGTTTCAGGTGTAGAACGATTCAATATTCATGTATATTGTAAATGATCACCACAATAGATCTAATGAACATTCATCACCATACATAGTTACAGATATTTTTTCCTGAGATGAAACTTTTAAGATCTACTCTCTTAGCAACTTTCAGATATGCAATGCAGCATTGTTAACCATAGTCGCCATACTGTACATTACATCCCAGTTACTCTTTTATTTTATAAATGCAAGTTTGTACCTATTGACCCCCTTCATCCATTCCTGTAGAAGAGATGGCTGGAGCTGTGGTATATCCATTGTGATGATGAAGGAAAGATCAAGAGAATCAACTTTGACCCTGACATTCTTGGGCTGCTGTGCCAGTCCTGGATTACCTATTTCCATAAAGCTCTATGTGGGAGAGGAAAAAAAAAAAAAAAAAAAAAACTGTCTTGTTTAAGCTACTTAATTTAGATGTTGTGTCACATGCAGCTAAACCTAACTCCTAACCAATAAAATAGTCTATCCAAAGTCAAAGTCCAGCTCAAATCCCAACTCCTTTATCATATTCTCTCTCCACATAATTTTTCAGGTAGGTCAGGAATGATCTCTCCTCCCTTTGAATTCTTATATTATTCACTTTACACTTTTTTCTAATTTGCAACTTCAACATTGTTTATCCCTTCTTAGACTGATAGCTGGTATCTGAAACAGAACTGTAAACTATGTGAGGGCAGGGACTATGTTCTATTT
The DNA here is from genome assembly GCF_018350155.1 of Leopardus geoffroyi. Lineage (NCBI taxonomy): Eukaryota > Metazoa > Chordata > Mammalia > Carnivora > Felidae > Leopardus > Leopardus geoffroyi. The sequence continues at coordinate 126,326,358 of NC_059326.1, forward strand.
ATCCATGGGGTTGATAGTATGTTGTGCTAAAGATATTTGTTGATTTCCTTGTTGATGTAAAGATTAGTTCCCTAACAAAAGTTTTTATGGTCTGAAAAATAGGCAGATTAAATCACATGTAAAGTAATAAATGTAAAGGATAGACGTCTCAAGAGTTTTGAGTTAGAAAGCTGTTTTTGCTGTTTTGTATTCTTTTTGAAAGACAACATACATTGGCATTTAGTCATTTACATGCTAAGAATAAATAATAGCTGAATCTGCCTTCTGTTTCCCAAAGCAGAGCTTGATACGTTATTTTACTCCATAGTTACATCAAATAAAGAGGAAGTTTCCTTTGGGTACAGGTAGACTGAATGTACTGTTTCTATGTCCTTCAGCCGTAAGAAATTTTATCAAAGCTAGCTTTGAAGACGTATCTGGGGGATATATATATATGGATGTTTTTACCTCTTGTCTTTTATTTTTATGAAGTCAGCCTCACAAGGGCTCTGTTGGCATGGAGTCTATTACTTCATCCAACTGGATAATAAAATTCTCAATTATTCCAAGGAGACTGATGCCATATTTCTCAAATGCCATGACAGTGTATGTATTCCTTTGTAAAGAAGGATGAATTATTTTCCTGCAAGTAACATTGGTGGATAGAGTTAGAATAATGGAACTGTATGGGTTTTCAAGAAATCCCTAGGTTCATTCACCAGCAGCCCTCCAAATGAAGTTTAAAGCCCCCAGACAATGGAGAATCTATAACTTAATTTCTTGGCATTGCTTGAAACTTGGCATCTGTAATTATAATTCCAAGTGCTTATTAATGCAAGGGCATTCCTGTTCTCCATGTTTGATGCATTTCCCACCCTCATATCTCCCAATACCTTCATACACATGGATTTTAATAAGGTAGATTAGGCTACAATAACAAATAGATCCACACGTGTATACTGACTCAAACACAATAAAAGTTTGTTTCTCACTTATGTAATAGTCAAAGTGGGTGATTCTTAACAATGTGGTAACTCTGTTTCATGTGGTGACTTGGATACCCAGGCTCATTTCATACTGTGGCTCCATCATCTTCATCATGTGTCTCCCAAAGCATCCCTAGGGATGGAAAGAAGGAAGGAGAGTAGTGGGAAGAGGTCAGGGGCCATCATCCACATCATTCAAAAGGAGAAAATACTTGGAAGAGTGTGTAAATGGGAGACTTTAATAGATCATGCCTAGAAACACCCCACATTGCTTGCATTGTTTCATATAGCCACATCTATGTGGGAACCTGACAAATAAAGTTGGCTGTCTCCAGGATAAACCAAAATGAATTTTGGTAAAAACTAAGCGTTTTTGTCATATGGATTCTGTTTTCCCATGTCTTTAAAGCACCCACTCATTAATTCAATAAATGTTAGAGTATCCTTACCCTTTATTGCTTATAATTTAGTTGGGGAGAGATAATACTAATTACACAGACAAAAAGATATAATTATAAACTGAGACAGGCACTTGAAGGGAAAGTTCAGAGTGCTCTGAGAGTGTGTAACAGGATATCTGACATAGGGGCAGGGGTCAATGATAGATTTCTGAGGAGGGGACACCTGATCTGTCATCTGAGGAATATATGAGCTTTAGGCATCATATCCTTTTATTTGTCCTGAAATAGTTTTCTAGTTTTCTTTTTCTTTCTTTCTTTCTTTCTTTCTTTCTTTCTTTCTTTCTTTCTTTCTTTCTTTCTTCCTTCTTTCTTTCTTTCAAGAGAATTATCTCTTCAGTTTGTAATAATGAAGGGGTGATATAGACAATTTAATGAAAGAGGTACGTATTTATATCTCCCATTACATGGGTCTCATTAAATGGTTTTATAATAGGTAACCAGTATGTATGCATACCTTGTACCCTGCCTCAGTTTTAACCAACTGCCATTACCAAGGATCCAATAGGTGAGTCTTAAGTTCTTTTGAAAAAAGAATTGGGGTCAGCTTACCTCAAGCGACAAACCTTACTGGAAAGATTCAGAAGAAAGTAAGGAAGTATTGGACACTCTTATAAATCAGTATAACCACATTTTTTTAAGTTTATTTATTTTTGAGAGAGAGGCAGAGAGAGATAGAGAGAGAATCCCAAGCAGGCTCTATGCTATCAGCGCAGAGCCTGATGCAGGGCTTGATCTCATGAACCGTGAGATCATGACCTGGGCCAAAACCAAGAGTCGGACACTTAAACAATTGAGCCATTCAGGTGCCTCAGTATACCCAAGTTTTATAGTAAAAGGGAAAATCATTTAGAATACAACAGAATCTCTAGTTGCCTTCCCCATGACCCTTCTCTCATTTTTTTTTTCCATCTTTGTTTCTACTCAAGCTACCCATTACCAACTCTTTTCTGCCCTCTTCTATTTTCTATGCTTCTTTCTCACCCATGGCTTCTATCAAACATGGTTTCTGACCCACTTTCTTTGTGCCTCTTGGCTTTGGGTTCTTTCAGTGCCTATGTCTGCTGATCCTTCTGCTACCACTGTCATTTTGGATGCTTCGTCTTCATTGTCCTCAAGAGAGGAAAGCATTTGGAAACATTAATCATTGTTCCCTGGCCAGCCTATAGTGGCTACCTTAGGCTCAGGAACAAATATCAGATGGAATCAGTTGTGTGTGGCCCAGCTGTGAAGTACGTCTGTGGTTCATGATACAAAGTATGAGAACTCATTTTCAATTATGGCCAAGATGGATCAGATTTACTCTCTCACCAGAAATAATTTTTTTTTTAATAGCATAGTGTATGAAATAACACTGTTTAGACATTGACCATCTGTGAGTGAAGAATGGTGAATCCTGATAAAGACAAAACAAATCAGGTGAACTCCACAATTCACCCAGTTAACTGGTCTGGAGAGAGTAAACAGCTGAGAGGAGACCCCAGGCAGAGACAGGTGGTCCCAGTCAGGTGGGGACAAGGAACTAGGAGTCTGGGAAGCCACACTGAAGAGCTGATCATTTTGTAGGTTCCATGCTTATTTACAAACAAAGTGAATGAGATAATTATCAGAGACACAAACAGATGAAATAAGATTATCTTCAGGAATCCAAGCAACATAAACCAAGCCACACCCAAGGAGAGCTCCACTGCACTTTTCTCCTCTCCGCCCACCCTCACCTCCCGCTACCAATACTTCCATGATTTTACCTCATAGGTGACCTGTTTTATTTTATAACTTTTCCCAGGGCTCCCTCTCCAGCAGTGCCCCTGCTCTCAAGTGTTTCCCCGTTAAGACACTGCTTTCTGCATATTTGACATCAGCCACTCTCCACTCTTCTTCCTGTTTTGTTTTTGCAAGCACAGGTAATTACTTTATATTTTATTTATTTAAATACTTAAATAAATTTATTTAAATCATGTATTTTGTCTTTTATTGTCCGTTAAGTGAGGAACACTTTCTGTCTTGTTCACTTCTGTTTCTGTGTAAGCTAAAGACATTGAGAATGTACAATAAAATAAAATAAAATATAAAATAAAATAAAATAAAATAAAATAAAATAAAAATAAATAAAACAAAATTGTGGGTGGAAGGAAGAAAAAAAAAGGAAGGTGTTCACAATAAGGTATCATAAATAACTGGCAGTTTAAACCTGCTGGGTGTGTTTGAATTTTAAAATAAAAAGTTAAATTTGAGGGCGCCTGGGTGGCTCAGTCAGTTAAATGTCCAAGTTTTCATTTATGCTGAGGCCATGATCTCATGGTTCATGAGTTTGAACCGAGCATTGGGCTCTGTGCTGATAGTGTGGAGCCTGTTTGGAATTCTTTCTCTCCCACTCTGCCCCTCTTGTGTGCCTGCTCTACCCATCTCAAAAAATAAAGAAATAGGGGCACCTGGGTGGCTCAATCAGTTAAGCATCCGACTTCGGCTCAGGTCATGATCTCACAGTTTGTGGGTTTGAGCCCCGCATCGAGATCTGTGCTGATATCTTGGAGCCTGGAGCCTGCTTTGGATTCTGTGTCTCCCTCTCTCACTACCCCTCCCCTGTTCATGATCTCTCTCACTCTCAAAAATAAATCAACATAAAAACAATACATAAATAAATAAACTTAAAAATAATAAAATAAAATAAAAAGTTAAAATTTAAAAACCTGGTCCTTTTGAAATTTGGGTGTAGGGGGTGGAAATAAGGGACTGTCCGCATAGACTCTTTGCTTGGAACTGTAAAGAGAATTACCAATTACCAGTAATGACCAATTTCTGAGATAAGTTACCTCTTCCTAATAGTTCTCATTTTTCCAATATTTAAAGTCTCTTCTGACTAAGGAAATTGGTGTCCGAAGTACATGAAAGTTAGCTTGTATTTGTTTTACAATTGAAAAAGTGGAAACAAAGAGAATGATAGATTCCATTGGCAGGAATCCATGAAACACTGGAGATGTTGGGGCTTTACCAAAGTTGGAACAAGAAGTAGGGACAGGAAGGAAGGGAAGCTTGAGGATTTCTAGTTTCAGGAATAAGAATTAAAATTTAAAACCCCAAGTTTCTTCCATTCCTTCATACGAGAAGCAGACTTGGAGCCACAACTAAAAAATCTTTGATAAAATTCAGGATGTTTTTAATTTCCCTACTTTTACGTCCAGTTTGTTATTCATAAGGATTTTCAATAAAACTCTCATAATGGAAAGAATATGTTTGCTTGTCTTGATGGTGCAAGGAAGGAGGATACAGAGACTCTGTCTTATTCTGCATGAAGTGTCAGGCATAGGGAAGGGGACAGAGAAGAAAACTTGAATGACCCACAAGGTGGAAGTACCTGCCAATAGAAAAAAAAGGTCAGGGAGAACCATTCTTGAGGCTGCCTTGGACTGAACTTCAGGAAGACCCAAGAGGTACTACTTGATTTCCTTGTAGTCATTCTCACCACCACCCTTGACCCAGAGTGTGGAAGAATGGTGCATCCGCTTTGATTTCTGGTGACTTAGGTTGTTTGCCTAAATGCAGATTCCTGTGCCTATACCATCCCAAAGAAATCAAACTCTGGAGGCATGCCTAGGAGTGTAAATAACTTTCATTTGGGGAGATACTGGTAGAAGGCTACAAACTGGGGCATCTGGGTGGCTCAGTCAGTTGAATGTCCAATTCTTGATTTCAACTCAGATAATGATCCCAGGGTCCTGGCATCAAGCCCCGTGCAAAGTGCTGCCTCAAGCATGGAGCCTGCTTGAGATTCTCTCTCTCTCTCTCTCTCTCTCTCTTTCTCTCTCTCTCTCTCTCTCTCTGTCTCTCTGCCCTTCTCCCATTTGTGCTCACACTCTCTCTCCAAGAAAAAAAAAAAAAAAGGCTACAAACTCCTAGTTATAAGATAATATGTTCTGGGCATCTAATATACAACATGGTCGTTATGGTTAACACCACTGTATTGTGTACTTGAAAGTTGCTAAGAGAGTAAAGCTTAAATGTTTTCACCACATACACACAAGGTAGCTATGTGAGGTGATAGATGTGTTAACTAACCTTACTGTGGTAATCATTTCATAATATGTATATACATCTAAGCATCACACCATATATCTTACCCTTTCACAATGTTATGTTATGTGTCAATTATATCTCAATAAAGCCAGAGATGGAAAGATATAAATAAATAAACACATAAATACATAAATCCACTAATGATTCTAATGCATACTGAAGTTTGCATCTGGGTCCTGGAAAACAATGAAAAGGAATTGACTGTTTATTCATGAAACTACTTCACTGGTACTCTTAGCCTCTATGGTATTGAAAGCACTCACAACTTCAGTGTGTACATAGGAGTTCTAGCCTAATTTTAAGTGGCATGCATCTTCTTAACCTACTGGGTCATTGTAGTGGACAAGTGAGAGGATTTTCTCTACAGGTTCATCCAGAGATTTTTCTGGAACAGAAGTTCCACTGTGAATAAATGGCACAAAAGACACCAGAGAAACTGGGGTGGGAGTGGGCCTCTCAACTTGGTCATCTGGACAAGAGGAAAGGGTGAACAAGAAGCCGCTCTTGTGATGATAAAATGTGATGATTGCAGCAGAATCTTTTGATGCTGTGTAATGCTATGTATGTCAAATCTTGCAGTTGGCTTTGTACCTGGCCCTGAGCATTTGCGCCAGCTCCAAGAAAAATAATTACTTCCTGCCAACTATAGTTCTTGGGGCCTCAGACAGTTTGTTGTGCTTTTTTTTTTCTTTTTCTAATTAAAGGACTAGAGAGACCACAAATGAGATTTATTTCCTTTATAACTCACATAATATATTCCCATCCCAAATGCCACTCTCCAAATGTGGCAGGAACCAGCTTGTCAGTCCTGAGATTTCTCTGTGAGCATCTCTTTGTTTTTAACTGCCAGAGTGGAGACCTAGGGACAGAGGAAGGATAATAACTGCTAAGAGACCAACTAATCTGTTGCTACATGCGTCCACCTTACAGGTTTTTCTCTAAACTTTCACAACGTTCTTAGGGAAGCTCTTCCAGTTATAATTATTGCACTGTGCTTACATGCCTAGATTTTAAACAAGTTTCAAAAGAGCTTCTCTTTAACAAGGCATAATACATTATTTTCAGATTTTCTAAAACATATGGCCATTTCGCTCAGACCAGGGATATGAAATTATGTCTTGTTTCACTTAAAGAGAGAGGCAGTAGGGTGGGGAATCTATCAGACATTGGCAAGAATATGGAGCAAATTGTATCTCAGTTGTTCCTCTTGCTTCAGAGAAAAACAATAAAACTTTATGGTATATTAACACCTCCCTTAGCAAAAAGGCTTAAACTAAATGAAAACAAAATTAACCTATGATCTTTCTGTACTTCTTACTGTGAGAACTAGAACAACATTGGGTAAACCGTATACCATCCGCTTAAGCACTATGTAAGCTAATGGGTTGTAGACTGCTCACTGGAAGAAACTTTAGAGATTATAGACACTTTTCTTCAGATTGCTCAAGTGATCATTGAGAACTAAAAGACTTAAGTGGCTTCCCCATGATCTCACCATTATTGAGTGGCTGAGCTAGGACCAGAACCCAGATTCTCTGAAGACTTATCCTGGACTTCAACCGTCTCCTTAAAATTAAAATGTAAATAAATGTAAAATGTAAATAAAAGCCCTCCTTCTGGAAGGAGGCAGCCCAATGCAAACAAAGAAGGAGCACTTTGGAGTCTGAGGCATCAGAGTATAGACTCTGATTTCATTACTAGCTACAAAGGAAAGTTATGTAGCTACCTGAGTCCCAATTTCCTTCACTGAAAATAAGGATGTAACTCAGTGCACATAGTGGCTTATTCAACAAATATTTGAGTAGCTACTTGGAGCCAATCACTATTTTAAAGCCCTGAGAATACGGCAGTGAACCAGCTGAGAACTCATGCTATCGTGAAGTTTATATTCCAGTGGGCACATAGGGACAATAAGTGAATGAGCAGGTAAAGTATATGGCACATCTGATAGTTACAAGTGCTATGGAGAAAAATAGAGAATGGACGTAGAGATTACCAGGCCAGAGGAGGGACGGGCACATGAGTATGTGTAATTATAAGTAAGGTAGTCTGGGAAGGCCTCGCTGATAGAAGGACATCTGAAGAGATGCATGAGAAGGGGGGAGATAATGACACTGCAGAAAAACAGCAAGCCAAACCCCCTTGAGGGAGAGCACACTTGGTCTATTGGAATGACAGCACAGAGGTCCTACAGCTGGAGCGAAGTGAACAGAATGAAAGTGGCCTGAGATGGGGCCTGGGTAGTGGCCTGGGGGATGTCTCCTAAGAGCTGTAGCCACTGTAAGCAGTTTGGCTTCTCTTTATGTAAAATGGGAGGCTACTTCAATGCTTTGAGAAGAAAAGTGCCGGAACTGGACTTATATTTTAGAAGGACTTCCCTGGCTGCTGTGTTGGAATGAACCATAAAGGCCACAAGTGTAGAAGCCAGGAGACCGATTAGGATAATATCCCAGGAAAGAGATGATAAACAGAAGAGATCAGATTTTGGATAAAATCTGAAGAGATGCTCAACAAGTTTTGCTGAGAGATTAGAGATAGACTATGAGAGAAAGAGGGGTCGAACATGAATCTGAAATACTTTGCCCCACTGTTACAAGGATGTAACAGAACTCGGGAGACACAGGTGTAGGGGGAGGATGGATTCTAGACAAGTTGATTTTGGGAAGCCTGCTGGCCATCTGGATGGAGGTAGTGCACACCCAGGCACCTGGAGGTGAAGTTCAGGGAAGAGGGTCAACGTTGGAGAGCCATCAGCCTATTTAAGGCCATGAGACTGGCAGAATCCTTTCGGGGGTGAGGGAGTATAACCGGACTAAGTCCCAGGATACAACATTGAGATGTTAGGAACATATGGAAAATAGGAGAAAGGAAACTGACTAGCAGAGGGCAGTGAGATGGCAGGATGAACAGGAGTGTACTCTAAGCCAGAAGACAAGAAAAGAATGCCTTTCTATTAGGAGGGAGTGGTCACCTGTGTTCAGTGTTACTGATAGGTAAGAAAAGACAAGGCCTAGGAAATAACTATTGATTTAGGCTAGATGAAGGTGATGATGGGCTAAATGATGGAAGCAAAGGCCTAAATGGAGTGTGTCCAAAGATAATGGTAAACTTGGGATGAAAAGTTAATGAATCAATAGCGAAATGAACAAAACTGCACACTAAAGAGCTCACAGAAAAGAAACGCATGTGGCAGACAAAATGCAAAACATAAAAGAGTGTGCTTAACCTCACTCATAATAAGGCGAATGTGAAATTATTATCTCGTGAAATTATATCCCAATTCAACCAGCATATTTTGGAACTCTAGAAAATAATCTACAATTAATATGGGAAAGTAAACATGCATGGATACGATGAAAATAGCTGACTTTTTTGAGACTTCCCACCCAGAGGACTTACTGCACTTTGGTAACAAGAGTGGCCTTTGGAACAACCTAGGTTTGAATCTTGGATCTTCTATTCATTACTGAGCCTCTCTGTGACTTCAGCTACCTCAACTGTAAATGGGTCTTTTATTTGTACCATCCATTAGCGTTGCAAGGACCTTCGTTTAATGCTTGGCTTATAGCAACAATGATAGACAACATTTACTAGGTGTTTATTATGGATGAGTCATTGTTCTAAGTATTTCACATTTCTTTCTTTTTCTTCATAGCAAACCTAGAAGGAGGCCAAGATACCAAGATTCATACCTAGATCAGTAAGGGAATCATGAAACATAAACACTGAGCTCTTAGCTACTGTCCTGTGCTGTATCAAATAATATTATGAGAAAAAAACTCATCTTACCAAAATGACATACTGTAAGGTAACAAACATTAAAACAATAGAGCACCGCTACCAAAATTGACCTGTATGACAATACAGAAAATCTAGGAGTATATTTAGTTATATGTATTGATTACATAACAATTTCACAGTAAATAAAGCAAGATCCTCAAAACAATCGGAAAAACTGGTATTGATCTGACTAATAGACATGATCTGTGTATTAACAAAGTTCACAAATAAAGGGCAAATAGTCATAAGCACTTAAATGTTTTATAAGAATCAGTGAGTTATTTACCTAGATTCATTTCATTCAGCAAAATAACACTTTATGAATTCACTTCTTTATTTTTTGGAGATAAGTTTTATCAGGGGAGAAGAAATCTCAGGAGTAAATACTGCTTGGAAATTTTTGCTTAAACCTCAGTGTGTATGTAGGGATTTTAATATTGTACAAAGTTGTGGCAGGCAGAAATAGTCACTAGATCAATGTAACCCACTAGAATATAACATTTTGAACTCAGCCTGGACTAGGTTGGTTTTTTTCTCAGACATTTGTTCCCTCCATAAGCTTTCTAGCTTCATTTCTTCCCATTCTCCCTGTGCCCCTCATACCACCTTGTACTTTCTTCTTCTTTCCTTTTTTTTTTAAATTATGAATTCACTTCTTTTCAAATTAGCCGTAATCTAGATAGCCTAGGTTAGAAAGGTTGAATTTGATTTACCCAAGTGTTGGTCTACATTTTGGAATGTTTAGTATATAGATAACATGTCAGTCTGTTAAGGCTGTTTTTATTAAGTACCACATACTGAGAATCTTAATCAACAGAAATTTACTGTCTTATCGGTTAGATCAGAAGTTCCAAATCCAGGTGTTACTATGGTTGTTCTCTTCTAAAGGCTAAACTGGGAAGATGAATTCCAGGCCTCTCTCCTTGGCTTGTAGATAGCCTTCTTCTCTGTCACTCCACATCATCTCTCTCTGTGTGTCTCTGTGTTCAAATTTCCCCGTTTTATAAGGACATCAGTTATATTGGATCAGGGTCCTCCCTAATGACCTTCTTTTAACTTAATTGCGTACATAAAGACCTTACCTCCAAATAAGGTCACATTCTGAGGTACTGAGGATTATAACTCCAATATTTCTTTTTCGAGCGATGTGATTTAACTCATAATACTTAATATTTGAGTATAAAACAAAATAGCCATGAGACCCTTTCAGAAGCTGTTCTGTTGGCCTCGGGGATACTTTCTTAAGCAGGTCCCTGTCCATTAACCACACACATCTAATCCTTTTTGAGGATTTTTCAAGGTATATTTGAAACTTCAACACAACCTTCTTCTGGATGACATCAAAGAGTCCATTCTTCATTTTGCACAAACACAAACCCTATCAAGATGAACAAAACACATTTCTTGGGCCTGGCCCAGTATTTCCACAGTTGTATAAGAACAACTTTAGTGTTTCAAAACTTCCATAGCATGAAGCACGCACAGCAATTAAATATACAACACACTCCTTCACAACAACATGGAAATCACAACGGGGAAATGAGCACCTTACGTGCAAGGCAGGAGGAAGTGGGTTAGGGAAACAAAGATTGGGCGTGGGCAAGAATCAGTGGAAATGTGAAGGAGAAGTGAAATCTCTGTCCCATAATCCCCAGATATGTGAGGTCACCGTCCTAGATCCAGTCCCACCACACCCCCAAACCTCAACAATGCAACTCCTCAGCTATCTTGTGGATTATCAACTGTGAGGGGGAAAGCCTCCTGTGGCGAGCACAGATATTCATCTCTTTATCACCCACTGTGGAATCGGGGGTCATCAGCTTCATCCCTCAGTCCCCTTCCTTTTATTTTATCAGCACGTACTCACATTATCATTTTCCAAATTTACCACCCATTCATCTGCATCCCTCCCATTGTCAAGTTTGTCCAGGATGCCATTATCTCTTGCCTAGACCGCCACATATAGTCGACCCTCGAACAACATGGTTTTGAACTCTGGGACCACTTATACATGGATATTTGTTTTCTGCAAAAAGCTTTATTGTTTCCATTTGGTCTATGGCTTGGGAGAGGGCTCCAGGGTGGTTGAAGGGCTGCCTGGTGGCCTCAGGAAGAGGTTCAGGCAGAAGCTCTGACACCAGGGAAGAGCCAGGGGGCCCCGCGGAGAAAGGCGGTGCCTGAGGGGGGAGTCAGGTGAGGAGGTGCCCCTGCCCCGCCGGCGGGCCGGCCCACGGGGTCAGGCAGGTGGTGTCCATCTTCGCGATGGGCGGCACCTGCGCAGCTGGCCGAGGTCCCGCAGGTGGCCCGCAGACGCGGGTGGGTGGGTGCGGGCAGAGGCCACGTCCGCGGACGCACAGGACGGGATTCGGGATCCTCCCGGCCGGGGCCGCTGCCTTGGCGTCCGGAGGTCGATCCCGCTCACGTGCGTGGCTCCTGCACGTCCTGGAAGAAGTGCTGTGGCCCCGCCTGGCTGGCCTGTTCCAGCGACGCGGGGACCCTGGAGCTTCTCAGCTCGCAACGTGGCCTGCGTCCACAGAGCCACGTCCTCCCCGTGGAAACAGCGGCCCAGACAGAGGTGAGTGCGGGAGACGCGCAGAGGCAGGTGGGCCAGGCGGTGGACACGGCTGCCACCCGGGTGGCATAATTCTGACGCATGTGGGAGCTCGTGCTGGTGCGCAGGAAAGGGGCCAAGTGCGGAAATCGGTGTTGGCTCTTCGGGGAGACACAGGATGGCTGAGAAGGTGGTTCTGAAGGTTGCGACTGCAAAAGAGGTTGCGGGGTGCTGGGAGGCTGGAGGAAGCGGCCTCCTGGGGTCTGTCTGTTCCTTCCAAGCAGGGTTGAAGCAAGAGACAGACCTACAGGACTATCACCTGGTGCACTGACCGCTAGATCCAGATTTCTTAACGTGCAGTACTGTAAATGTAATTTCTCTTCTGATTTTCTTAATAACATTTTGTTTTCTCTACTTTATTGTGAGAATGTAGTGTATATAATACATATGCCCTGCAAAATATGTGTTAATCAGGTGTTTATGTTATTGATAAAGCTTCCACTCAACACGAGACTATAAGTTTTAGGGAGTCAAAATTCATAGATTGTTGAGCCTCTGACCCCCATGCTCTTCAGGGGTGAACTGTACACTCTTGTGTCTGACTTCAACATAACCCCAGGCTAATCTCTTCTCCTCTGAGCAGACTCTGACCTACTTGAAAATCTTCAATGAGCTTTTAAATAAAACCCACTGTACTTAAATACTTGCACCCCCTGATCCTGTATTCCATCATTTTATTCCACTTTCCCTCTTGCCCACTGTATCCAAAATCTCTGTTTTACTTTTAGTTCCTTGAATATTCCAAATACTTTCTGGTCTTAGGACTTTCATATATTCTCTTCCCTCTTTCTGGAATTCTTGCTAATATTCAGCCTGCATGCTCTGATAAATTATACTCGTTGTGAAAACAGTGAATGGCCTCTCCACCCCATTGGTAAGTACTGCTACCCCATGCCCCTGCACACCCCTACATACATCTACCTGCCCCTTTCCTAGAATCCCCTGCACTTCGATGAAACCCAGCAACTAAAGGAATAATGGCTGGCCCTCTGTGAGGGCTACAAGATCCTGTATTGGTTAGGGTTCAGCCAGAGAAACAAAGCCAATAGCAGATATATATTATGGGACTTATTGCAAGGAATTGGGTTATGCAGTTGTGGGGTTGATAAGACAAGTCAGAAATCCGTGGGGCAGGAAGGGCAGACCGGAAGCCTCAGGCACAAGCCAGGGCTGCAGGCCGTAGAATTTTTCTTCTTCTGCAAAGCCTCAGTTCTACTCTTAAGGCCTTTCACCTGAGTGAATCAGGCCTCTCCTTAAAGTCAACTGATGATGAACAGTAATCACATCTACAAAATACCTTCATAGCATCACTTAGATTTGAGTAACTGGGGACTATAGCCCTAGCTAAAGTAACACATAAAACTCAACATCAGAAGTGTTGTTGCAGGGACACCTGGGTGCATCAGTTGGTTAAGCATCCAAGTCTTGACTTTGGCTCAGGTCATGATCTCATGGTTTGAGAGTTTGAACCCCACATAGGGCTCTGCGCTGATAGTACATAGCCTGCTTGGAATTCCCTCTGTCTCTTTCCCTCCCTCACCCCCTTCTCTCTCTCTGCACCTCCCCTGCTTGTGCTGTCCGTCTGTCTGTCTGTCTCTCTCTCTCTCAAAATAAATAAATACACTTAAAAAAAAAAAAAAGTGTTCCAACACTGTGGTTGCTGGTTATCTGCTGGAAGTTCAGTATTTTTAATTTCTTCCTTATCTGAACTGTCCCCTTATCTTATCCCTTGCTCTTTGGATGGTGGACACCTTTTTTACTTTGTATCCTCTAGGACCCCAGTTTAAATATCATCTACTCACAGAGCATTCTCCTTAGTAGTCTCTCTGTGTAGGTCCTCCTGCCACCCAGGAAGAACTGCACTCTATTGTTTGTCTTCACTGCACTTATCACAAGTTAACTGTGTGTTTTCTTTGTTTACTGATTTTTATCTGTCATTCCCATAAAACTGTGTGTCCCGTGAGTGCTGAGACTTTCATCTGTACAACACTAAATACTAAGAGTTAAAATTGCCATGACTGAGACATAACAGGAGCTCAATTAATATTTGTCAAAGGAGCAAATGTAATCAGAGATTACTGTGATTTGAGATACAAAGTCCCAGCTTTGTATCCATTTATACCTATTCTTCGGACTTACCCTGAAGGTACCTTCTATGTTCAAAGTCCCACTTAATCAGGTCATTGTTCTGGCACAAGCAGAGGTTCAGTGCAAACACATTGGTGACTCATTGCTTTTAGAGGAAACCGTGTAGAAATGCCTGATATTAACTAAGATCCACCATGTGGGTTCCTTCAGCAAATATTTTTATTCACATACACAACCCTCAGTCTTATCTCTAATGTCTGACCTGAGTCCACTCCCACTGGAATAAAGGGTTTTTGTTGGAATTTCTGATTCGATGTTAAATGACTGTCAAGAAGAGTAGATAGAACTCACGAGCAGATGTTATGGTGTTGACTCTCCTTCTTAGCGGGCCCTGGAGTAGGACATGATCCAGTCAAAGGCACAGATACAGAACCTCAGTAATTGAAGCGGGTTCCTGAAGCTCACTCTCACCGCATCTCATCAGGAATTACAAAGGGATCCTCCAGATTGCTCAGAATTTCATTAATTTCCCATATCCATCATTCTAATCTTTTTCTTCTCTTCTGACCCAGTGGTATATTTATGAGATGTCTGCCCTCAGCTTTCTTGTTCTGTGTCTGGGATGGTGGACAGCAAAGTGTGCTGTATTGGTGGATTCTTTTCTATGTTGAATAAAGGTTTTATAGCACTTCTTGATGAAGTGGACATTTCCCCCTCTGCTTACTTGCTAACACATACAGGCCTTGAGTCACCAGTGAAAAAGCTTTTAGGATGCTTGGGAATTTGATGGTCTTTGCACTATTCTAATTTCCTAGGATAAAATGAGGCACACAGATACTGTCTTAGAAGAGCTTTCTATGTTGGAGCAAAAATAGACAATTTTAGAAAGTGATAAAGCTATTTCTGTCCACAGCAAAATTGCATGGTTCTGTTTAAGTCATAATGATGACTCTAGATCAGGGAGAGTAGAATGTGATTCAGAGTGTATCACTGATACACTGTCCTATAGATTATCTAAAACAAGCCATTAAGCACTAGTATCCTTACAAAATTCCCTCCATATTCCTAATTTTGTTCAGCTACCCTTCTCAATCTGTTTACCTGGCATGAGAATATGAAATATTACAGTATGATATGGCTAAGGTCAATCAGGAGAATATTACATGTACCACAGGACATAGATATCTGCCCAAGACAGAATTATAAAGTAGATGAAGTTTAAAGTTGGGGCCTCCAGCCCAAATATAGACTGTTTGTTCACCTGAAGATTTTTTTGGTCTTCCCCTCAGGAGCCAAAGGTTCCTTGCTCTTTCTCTTTAAGACATAACTCAGATCCTTTGTAATACCGTCCATAATCACTTTTCCCTTCTCTAAATTCCTGAAACCCAGTTGGTTCCTATTATGCCAACTTGTCCTGTTATTTTTCATTATAGGTTAATTTCCTTGTTCCCAAATTAAATTATGAATTCCTGAGGGGCATGGCTCTATTTTCTGTCTTTGTTTCCATACACCCCGTGGCATAGATATTTTGCCAATTCCTTCTAGACAAAAAAAAAAAAAAAAAAAAAAAAAAAAAAAAAAAAAAAGAGGTTGTGGCAGAGAATACTTGGTTGTTTGTCAAAATTTGCTTTCTCTTCTTTCTAGATGCATAGTTAAACTGTATTTACCAACCTCCTCTGCAGGGAAATCAAGCCCTGGGTGGTCTATGCAGCTTCTAGGCTTATTCCATTTAAACATCTTATGTTTCCCTTACCCTCCTTTTTCTCTACTTTTGGTAAAAATGAGTCCTTAGGAATTACCAAAACCACAAGATGGAAGTAGCTTAGATCCTGAAATCACCTTGTTGAGGAAGTTCTCCACAGCCCATTAGGAGCATGAATGCGGTTGCTTGTGTTAGGAAATATTTTGTGGACACTTCTATGGCTCAAACATCTGCCTTGGGCTCTTGATACACATGAAATACACACTCTGTTTGAGAGGTCACATGTTTGTGGATTTACTTATTATAGCAGCTTCCAGTCATTCTACTGAACCTAGTAATTTTTGTAGAAAGAACCTGAACTGGGTTAAACACTTTGCTCTCCCACAATGACTAAATTATGTGATTTAAGGTGAGTTATTTAATTTCTCTGAGCCTCGGCTTCATTGTCTGTACAATATAGGTGATTATAGCAATGACCTCAATCAGTTTGTAAGAATTATGTCAGTGCACACAATCCCTTACACCAATGCCTGGTATCTAATGGGCACTCAGTGAAGATTAGTTCAGTACTGCTGTGATGTGTGCTTAGGATTAGAGCTCTTAAACATTCATCCCTGGCAGGGATCTAAGATTTTAGGTTAGAGTATGCAAGGACTTCACATTAGGCCCATCTGTGTCTAACCAGATAATTAGGGTTAATTATGCTACTATTTAGGTCAAAGGTACTCTCCTTTCTAGGCTGGGCTATTCAGGAGCTAAGGAGTAACTCTGATCTTCCATTGGGTATTAATGACAAAATGGTGAGTTGTTCACCTAATCATTGAGGGAAAATAGAGCAAGGTGGGTGAAGTGGACATTTGGTTGATGTAGTCAAGTTAAATTTAGATGGAGAACTGAAATAGTTATTATCTCTGCTGATGGGTCCCTTATACTAGAGTTCCCAATACACAGCACTCTCTAATGCGGTATGCAATAAGCAAGATTGAATAAAGCAAAACTTAATTAGGCATGTATTTGTAGGCTGAATAAATCTTTGACATCTGCTTATAGACAATTTTAGGTTTCTTGCCTTAATATATTTATTCCTATTTAGTTAACATTCTGTCTTCATGTTCAAAGTTTAAACATATAATTTATTTATCATCTCCAAAATCTATTCCTTCTATTTTCAGGACATTTAACTTAAAAAAAAAAAAAAAAAAAAGAAAAAAAAAAAGAGAGGTGTGGAAAGTGGGAGTTTGCAGTAATTTGTCCTACGACAAAAGTTGTGAAGGGATGCCTGGGTAGATCTATCAGTTAAGCATCAGACTCTTGATTTGGGGTCAGGCCCTGATGTCAGGGTTTGTGGAATCAAGCCTTGTGTCGTGCTCCAAGCTCACAGCTTGGGATACTCTGTCTTCTTCTCTCTCTGCCCCTCTCCCATTCACGTGCATGCATGCTCTTTCTTTCTCAAAATAAAGGAAGAAACTTTTTAAAATTAAGTTGTGTATCCAAATAAAATTTTAAGATTTGAAATCATGTTATCCTCTGCTACAGTTTTCTCCCAAGAAAGGCACAGATTTGGCATTTTTAAATTTTTTATGTAAGGAAAAAATAAAAGTTTTTAAAAAGCCAGCTTCTTAAGTCCATCACCCAAATCTGGAAACCAGGCAAGAAAAGATTTTTGAAACTGACTACATATTGATGGATATTTATTGTATCATGGCCTGTAGTTAAAAAAGCAAATTACACCCCCCCACCATGAAATCCACCTAATGTCCATGAATAGGGAAATTGTTGGATAAATTACACATACACACACACACACACACACACACACGTGTGGTATAATTCCATATTTTTAAAATTAAAATCAAAACCAAACAAAATAAATTGCATATATTTGTGAATATTCTTTTAATATAATTAGTAATATATTTTAGAGAAAGTTTTGAAAAATAAACATAAACTTTTTCATGTTGATTACTCAGGGGCACAGATAATCAGGGCTATGATTGGAGTGTGTTAGCTTTTTTTGTGGACTCCTATATTGTTTAATAGATACAATAGGAAGGTATTACTATTGCAGTGTTAAATAATTTATAAGTCTTAAGAGGTCTTTAAAGATGGAAGGCATTCCCAAAATGTGAGAGGATAAGAGTACCCATTGAAACAGATATTTGAAGACTTCCTAGGATTTTACAAAGCTGTAGTATGATAACTTGTGTCTCTCCTCCCTGAATCTACTTTTCACGTAATTGTATCAGAAATCTGCAATGCGAAGGACGGTCACTAAAGCAACAAGACACATTCATTTCAAAAGTCATGTGAAACAGAGTATATTGCAACTTCGAATAGAAAAAATAGTTTACTACAAGCTTATGTGAAATAAATGAATCTTTGGATTATTAGTAAGAAAAGGTATTCCACATTCCATTATGAGGAAGGAACAGAGGAATGAAGGAAAGAAAAAAAGGAAGGAAAGAAATAAAGAAAGAAGACAACTAATTCGGTAGCTCAACTGCCATTTCTACTGCTGGTGGTTGTAGGAGATCTAAAGCATTAGGGTCAAAAATAGAAGAGAAACAGATGTGATGGAGGTAAGCCAGAGTTGCAGAGTATCTCATGAGGTACAGTACAGAGGTGGGATGTCAGGCTAAGTTGAATTTGAGGACTTGCCTATCCCCCCCTGCTTTAATCAGAGCGTGATAAATTTAATTGGTACGAGGGCTCTAGAGTTGCAGTAGCCCTGCAATTGGGTTGGTCCTACTTCCATCTCCATTATGGATATGGCCACAGCCCAGAGATACTGTGCATGTAGGATACTGCCAGCTGAAGTGGAAAATTACCCCAACCATATAAGGGCCCAGGTGCCTTGTGAGTTCATGGAGTGACTATGGATGTCTCAGTGATGACATTCCTCATCACTCCAAATTTGTGAGCAGCTACCAATTGGAACTAGATGCATAGAATACAATCCCTCCCCAGCACTGTATGGAGGAATGGAATATAACCTGAATGGGGAAGCCCAGAAGTTAAAAGTGTACCAGGATGGAGAGGATAGGGAGGATAACAGGAGTGAATCACAAAGAGAAGGGACATTCGGCCTGCCTTTTCAAAAATGGGCTGACAAGTAGGAGAGAATATAAAATATGAATGATATAAACTGGGAGAATGGTCTTAAGGAAGCCAGACATGTCAGAGAGAAAGCAACATGATTAAAAAGAGAGGATTATGATTCCATCCCTATAATTTGGATTATTTAAGAGACAATACACTTTAAGAGGAGGCCACAGAAGGGACTCTTTGTCCAAACATAAGATGTCAAGATTTTGGATCAACTCTATTATCTTGGTGAAGAAGAGGTGACTTTGTAAGCTAAGGAAAATGAGGGCTTTTCAGAACAGGCTGGCAAGAAATCATGCCCCTTGGCAAGTTTAGATTTCCTCTCCAAATCTCACATATTTGTTTAGGGCCAAATCCAACCTTTTGTTTTCAAACAATGCTGTATTCTAAAGCTCTTCAAAGGAGAATCTTGCGTCCTGGATGGGCCTGAAATCTCACAAAGTGAGTGAAAAAGACTAGTGTGGAGTCATATAGACAGAAAATCTGGCCCATCAATTTTCTGGGCTTCTTTCTTACAGCACAGAATGTTTGGGGGAAGCCAGGGGCTGTGTAGCCCAGCCCAAGATGCAGGAAGGCTGGCTCCCAGGTGAGCCGCAGCCAGACTCAGGCGACCCTGTCCTCTTCCTCCATCTTACCAAAGTGAAGCCTTTCACAAAGGACTAGAAGAGAGGGTGTCTTTCACCTGTCCCCCTCAGATTTGTTTGAATTGCTCATTCTTAAAAAATAGAAAAATTCAATTGCTTAAATTATCTATTTAGGACCAATGAAAATAGGGACCTTATTTTAAACATGGTATATAAGTAATGACCATAGTGTTCTATGTTAACTAAGAATCTTTATCTAAATGTTAATGGATGGAAGTATAAAAAATCATCCAAGGGGCCACTCTGAAACAGGGGAACATGTAGGCAAACAAATAAGGAGCAGAGATGCAAGAAAAAAGTCAATAGGTATGACTTACATTCCTTGAAATAAGTGCCTTCTCCACTTCATCCCTCTTCCACCATTTCCCACCTAAAGTTTTTAATACTTTTTCCTCATGTAAAACTATTTTTAACTGGTGTCATTAATTATACAAAACAGGAAGGCAAAGAAAGTTGAAGAACTACTTTAAGTTATATTACTTTACATTAAATATTAAATGAATAAGTATGAAAATATTTAAAACATCTAAGTGTTTGAAACAAG
This sequence comes from Leopardus geoffroyi, assembly GCF_018350155.1. Lineage (NCBI taxonomy): Eukaryota > Metazoa > Chordata > Mammalia > Carnivora > Felidae > Leopardus > Leopardus geoffroyi. The sequence continues at coordinate 126,346,329 of NC_059326.1, forward strand.
GATCACAAATAGTTTTAGCACAATTAGAAGAATTCAGAGAATTCACCAAATTACTTTCCTATGCAAAAAAGTTTTCTTATATAGTTTGTTAGAACAGATCTGAAACTAAGAGTCTCCCAACTGCAAGCTATTATCTTCTTCTACTTAGCTCTGTGGTCTTGGGAATAGTTATTGCATGTTTTCATGCCTCAATTTCCTCAACAATGAAATGGGCATCAGACTGATGTCTAATTCATAGGACTTTTATGAGGCTTAAGTAAATTAATGTATTTAAAATTCATAGAAGAGTATCTGATACATGGTAGGTACTTTATAAATATTAGCTATTACTGTTTTCCACCTTGCCTTCCTATTAATTTACTACTTAAAACAATGTGTCACAGTAATGCTTTTGAGTTGTTGAGTTACGGGAAATATAGAATTAGATGGTAGTGTATTTTGGATAGGAATCAGAAAATTTTGTTTATTTTCTTTCCTATTCCCAAAAATGATTTTTTGTAGAGCATCTTTCTTCAAGCCCACATTACTTCTTAAAAAATCAATAAAAGTTGTAGTGATTAGGTAGCCAAAATACGTGGAAGAAGGAATATGTTTTCTATCTCCTGTCCCAAATCAGACATTGAGTCCAGGGTGTGCCATTCACTGCCATCGTAATTATCATGACAAAGTCATTTGGACTAAGTTGAGCTGACAAATTGAACTAGGGAAAAATACATATCCATTACTCACACATCACTTGAAATGCCACCTCCTCAGTGAAGTCCTTTCCAATCCCACCCATCAGAACAAATAGCTTCATGATCAGTGTTCCAGTGCATCTTTATTTATACTTAACTTTGGGCACTGACCATTTTAGTCTGTGCATTGTTCTTTCATTGCACTAAATTGCAGACTCCCAAAAGCAGAATCTATGTCTTACTCATCTATTTTCCCAGAATGTAGACTACCTTACAGTAGTTTTTTTTTTTTAAGTTTTTTTTTTTTATGTTTATTTTTGAGAGAGAGAGAGAGAGACAAAGAAGCGGGGGAGGTGCAGAGAGAGATGGAGACACAGAATCAGCAGTAGACTCCAGGCTCTGAGCTGTCAGCACAGAGCCTGACATGGGGCTTGAACCCATGAGCTGTGAGATCATGACGTGAGCCGAAGACGGACGCTTAACCGACTGAGCCACACAGGCGCCCCTAGATTGCCTCACAGTAGTTAGAGGTATGGAGTCAGATCTATTGAATCTAATTCATAGAAAAGTACTATTGTTTATTGAGCATGTATTGTGTATTCAAAACTGCTAAATTCATAATGACTGTGTGAAACATCATTATTTTCATTTAATGGGTGAGAAAAACTGAGGCCCAGAGAGGTTAAGGGCTTTGCTCAAGGTCACACTGTGTGTGGCAGAAACAGAATGTAAACCCCAATTCTATATGATACTGCTCCTTGGTAAGAACAAAATAAGGATTGAACACTCCTTATTTTTTACTACTTAATCCCTGAAAATCCCTTCTGAAACATTTTCCAACTGTAGGAATGCATCCTCTTCAGGTCAGTCATTTTGAAATATTTTACCTCGATGTAACACTGAATGTTTGATGTGAATGTCACCAATATCAAGAAGATGGCCAGTACCACTCCCCACTGGGCAGTAATGAAAACCCCAGCACATTAGCCCTTTGAAAAGTTCTTGTAGACTGACATGGTTGTGTAGATTGGTCTGGCTTTGTTTTCTTCCTGTCAGTGACTTGCTGCTGCATCTGTTATGATACACCTTATGTAGGCTATCACAACAATGCCCATACTGGTAGAACTTGTCTGTGTATGATCGTGGGATTGGCTTCCAACTACCTCTCAGAACTATAACACGGACCGCCTCTTTTCCAGCCACGGCTAGCAACCCTACACAAATGTGATAGATTAGTACTTGAGACAAGTCTGTTAAATTCCGCTGTGACCTTTCAAAGACTATAATTTGAAAACCATATTGAGTCCCTGAAATATGCTGCTTCCCCCAGTTTCTTGATTTATACAATCTTTTAGTAATTCTTCTTTTAAACTCTTAGCCTTTTCGTAACCTTCTGTTTGATTATTCTTTGCAAATTCTTGGAAATATCTGACTATATAACTTTATCGTACTAAGCAGAATGGTGCCCATTTTAGTTATGCATGTGGTGGGTACTAGAAAAGCCAATAAATTAACTGCATATTAATAAATCACAATAGAGTATAGTAATAGAGTAAGTGCCTTAAGATGATTTAGCCTCCTAATTTGATGTTACCAACCAGCCCATCCAACCACATTTTGTTTTTCACTAAATACTATGGTTACCCGTGGAGAAACAAATGAATGTTGAGAAATGTTGAGAATTAAAAAGAAGCTTTTTTAAACAAAGAAAGCCTAAAGCATTTCCTATTTTCAGTTGAGAATCAGTGTGACATTAAGATGATCACACCAAAAAGCAATAGAAGCTACCCTGGGGGAAATGTAAGATGATAGCTATTAAAAGCAACAGAGGAAATCGAAGTTACTCAATAAAAAACCCAGCAGACACCCCTTCAAACCAGAGGCAGTCTCTGAGTGGGCAAGTGTGGAACAGCTGGACAAGTGTCATAGCATCCTGCCCCCTCCCCCCAGAGAAGCCTGGGTCCAGGTTTGCAGTTATTCCCACTCACAGCAGAAAAGCAGCTTCCCTGCCCTTCCCACTCTTCATTCTCAGTGGGTTTGTTCAGCTCCATTTCCTGGAGAGAGCATTTCCCTACCGGAACTTCTATCTCACGCTGTGAGCCTTCCTACGTTAGGGGCATGACATATTGATTTGCAGCACAATTATGTGGCCTGTCGAATGACTACCAGAGAACCCAGTAGATGTTTCCCTGTGGATCGTCCTTTCCAAAGACACTGCTTCATAGACCTTCAAATCCCAGTGGAGTAAAGAACTTAACACCAATGAGAATTTTCAAAGGAAAAACATCAAAGATGTTTCCTCTTCCTCGTCTTCTTGTTCCCACAAGGGCAAGTGTGAGAAACGAACAAAGCAAGGAAGGGAGGACACAGAAAAATATAGCCAGAGACTTGAACTACACAACCATCCTCATTCAGAGAGCAACAGTAAAGCAATGTTCTAGGAACTCATAAAACACACCTGGCCTTGGTCATTCTTAATCTGCTATAAATTTCTAAAAAATAAACTAGCAAGTTCTTCTTTCTGTCCTATAGACTTAAATACCAGTTCACTAAGTCCTGGAAATGCTAGGACTGTGAATGGTATAGCCCAACACAGTAGGCAGGGACGAAAGAAAGCAAGTCAGGTCTTGGATTCTAATTACCATTTTCTCCTAAAGTTTTAATTGGCAGATCACTCTACAGGGGTAGTTATCTTCATCTGTAAAAATAGAAGTGGCAAATACATTCCGCAGGTGTGGAGAGGCAATGCAACGTGTTGTGGCATAAACTAGAGTCGTGTGAAGAATGCATTCAGCTGGGTGCATATCCAGACAATGAAGGATAGCTCTGGCGAGTCCTCTGAAAATGTGGTTGATTTTCCACCTGTGGAGACTTTTAGCACCTAAAATTTGAAAGGGATGATAAGCCAGACTGCTTGCTGCTGGGATGTGTGTGTGCATGTGTTGATGACTCCACATAATTCTGAACGCTTCTTAAGCTTTTGTTCAGGCAAATTTAAATTATGCCATAATGGTCTCTCTTCACCTTGACCCAAAGCCTCCTTCAGTCCTTTGTGAGGCTGCTGTTTGCCTTGTGCCCACCCAGTCCGTCACCTGGCTTAGCCTTCTCTTTAGTGCAACTCCGTCTCACAGAGTGAGGCCTCTTCATTCCATGTTTGCATTTATTTTTTTTATTTCACTTTCAGATAAAGTGAAATTTTTATTTCAGTTTTAGATAAAGATACGGTTGCATTTGTTTAATCCAGTTTAGGTCTGCCCACTCTTCAACTTGACCTGTACTTCCAACCTTCCCTTGATGCCACCCAGTGTCTGAAATTGCACGCTGTCTCCAGGATGCCTTTTGCAGAGATGGGCATGACATTAGGAGGCAAGTCAGAACACCACGGTTGTTATGGGACATCTTTATCCAAAGGTGTCTGCTCTTGGCATATTTGGACCTTATCTATTTCAGCATATTTTTGGTATGAGGGAGCATGTACGGACCAGGGTGATAGATGTCATATAACTAAGGAGATAATTGATTTTTAGGTGACTGGCTACTCTCTTCTCTTCTCTGTCAGCACTGAGTTGGCTCCTCTTAAAACCTCCATGTAATACTTGGTGAGCACAACAAGGGGCAGAGAACTCTACTCTGATAGGCTCTGTGCATGAGAAAGACTCATTCGAAATAGAAATGTGTGGGGGAGTGCCTCCTTGTCCTCACTGTCCCTGAGCTGTCCTGCCTAGCAGGTGCCACCTCCCACTCGACTGCAAACAAGAAGCTCACAATAGTTCTCCAGCAACAACTCTGTTGTCATTATCACCAAGTGAGGTTTGGAGCCAAGCAGCCCAAATGCCATTCTAAGTTTGTAAAACACACAGGGATATATAAGGTGGGGGTGAGTCTGCAGAGCTCAGCACATATGCTCTGAAAACAGGGATGAAGCCCCAGGCAGAACTCATGAAAATGGACTGCGCAGACAGTCCCTTAAAGATCATGAGAACTAAATTGATATAATCCTTTGGGGGAGAGAAGGGTAATGATCCTGACCAGATTTACCTGCTTGATTCATCAGGTCACAAGGCCCTACCACATTCTTTATAATATCCATTGATCCATACACCATTCCTGTTTGCAGTTCATAAGCTATTAGCTTTAAAAAAAAAAAATGTTTACTTAGAGTGTGTGAGTCAGTGGGGGAGGGGCGGAGAGAAAGGGGGAGAGAGAATCCCAAGTAGGTTCCACACTGTCATTGAAGAGCCTGATACGGGGCTCGATTTCATGAACCACAAGCTTATAACCTGAGGAGAAATCACTTGTCAGATGCTTAACTGACTGAGCTACCCAGGCACCCCAGCTTTTTTTTTTTCTAACATACTGTTTTAAAACTGATTTGTCTACCTTATGGAGACAAACACTGAACCATTTCATAGCCCAGCTTTTAAAAAATAAATACATGCTAGGAATGCAAGCTGGTGCTGCCATTCTGGAAAACAGTGTGGAGGTTCCTCAAAAAACTAAAAATAGAACTACCCTACAACTCAACAATTACACTACTAGGTACTTATCCAAGGGATACAGGTATGCTGTTTCGGAGGGGCACATGCACCCCAATGTTTATAGCAGCACTATCGGCAATAGCCAAAGTATGGAAAGAGCCCAAATGTCCATCGATGGATGAATGGATAAAGAAGATGTGGTGTGTATATACACACACACACAATGGAGTATTACTCAGCAAATCAAAAAGAATGAAATCTTGCCATTTGCAACTATGTGGATGGAACTGGAGAGTATTATGCTAAGTGAAATTAGTCAGAGAAAGACAAATATCATATGGTTTCACTCATATGATGACTTTAAGAGACAAAACAGATGAACATAAGGGAAGGGGAACAAAAGTAATATAAAAACAGGGAGGGGGACAAAACACAAGACGCTCTTAAATATGGAGAACAAACAGAAAGTTACTGGAGGGGTTGTGGGCAGGGGGATGGGCTAACTGGGTAAGGGGTACTAAGGAATCCACTCCTGAAATCATTGTTGCACTATATGCTAACTAATTTGGATGTAACTTAAAAAAATTAAATTAATAAAATTTAAAAAAATAAAATAAAATAAATATGTGCAACTGTGTGAAATTATTCTGGGTTCTAAAAAGCAGGATTAAAACAACCAAAAGTATGAGGAATGACAGGTTGTTTAGTTAACTTGTTTACTGTGTCACTATGAAAATACTTGCCGTTTTGCCATTTCAGTGGCTTTTATTTCCTTTGCGAAACTAATCAGCCAAGTATATTACCTTAGTTTCTTGATTTATGGGTGTATTTTGTCAACATTTTCGTACTGTGAGATCAGGTATTCATTGCATAATTAAATGAAAAGCAACTTGCCAGCTCCCAGAAGTGTAAGTTGTCCTTTGTGGTAATTGCCTGAACATGTATCAGTGTAACTGTATGTAAAGGTAGCTGTCCATGTATTGCCACCTCTATTGAGATATTTGCAATTGTAGTACCACCTGTAGTTGAATTTCAATCACAATTGTCATTCAGTAATTGCCATTTGCAATACCTTAAAAGTTACTATGATCTAGCAGAGAAATGAGAAGTCATTAAATGCAGAAGGTTGTCATCTGCCAGATAGTTTAGAAACAGGCAGTGGGAACCACCAGTTGCTCAAAATAGAGCACAAATTTTCCATAGCTTGGTTAGATTGATATGACATGACCCATTCAAGTGCTGGTTAGGATTATCACCAGGGGATTGATCAGTGCCAACAGCTTCTGACTAAAGTTAGACAGACATTGTTGAATTCCCAAAATGTCTAAGTCAGTTAAACAAGACCAACCATCCATCCAACAAGTTTAACAAGATAGGGAGAGCAGGTAAAAACACTTCAAGTATCTCCAATTACTCAGAGTAAAGTCCTAACGATGCTAAGAATTTCAACATTATGATTGCAGGTTATAATAAGTGTAGAGTAAGTTTTATAGGTGTTTTAGATCAATGATACATCTTACAGTCCTGTGAAAAGGAACAGAATGGAATGAGAGAATTCACTGATAATCCCATGGTTGATGAAGTAAAAATGACAAGACTACAATCCCACTTTTACTTTGGCATTGAACATGAGTTGGCAGAGTGTGTGTTCTTTGGGCCCTGAGTGAGAAGGCATTTCTTTTGCCTCATCTTTCAAAATTTTTCTCAGTTGAGCTCACTGAACTCAGATACTCGTGAAGATCTTTCTTACACTTTCCGTGATGCCCCATGCTTCGGTAAGTAAGCTGACATAGCCGGTTCCATTTATTTGTTGCCCTCACTTTCTCTTCAACCAAGCAACCAAAACAATTCATAGGCATAGATTTCATGTAAAAAAACAAAAAACAAAAAACACCTTGGTGCCTTTGTTGAAGAGAAGATGCAATCTTCTGCCACACCTCTCATTTAAAATACATGTCTGGAGTAGTGTGCCATGTCTGCCAGCCCATTTGCTCTTCTGTAGGATGACCTACAGTTTCAACTTGCCTGAGGCAGTCTCAGTGTGTGTCTGCGTCCAAGTGTCCCTTCTACTTGAGCATTTTTCCAGACAAAAGCATCCCTTATTGAATAGTAAATTATATAATTATTCACATGAAATATGCTAAGTAAGCTAAGGAAAAAAAAAGTCATTCTCAAGAAAATGTATATCAATCCACTCAAGTCTACCACCTACCCAGAGAAAATTCTTAGATACCGATCTTGCATATCATTCCTTTCAAAGCAAAGAACATCTCTATAAAACACTTTAGTGTCTCTATAGCCTAATCAAACATTTGTTGATGGAATGTGTTTTTGTTGTGTGTTCTATGGAATTTAGTTTAGTGGACAGGGAAAACTACCATGCGTCATTATCCAGATACTTCTTCCTCATAAAGCTAAAGAGTACGACCTCAGCCTGACTCTGTGAGTATAAGATCAAGAATGCACAGCCATACAGAAGACTGAAGGTGGTGTAATCCAGACTCACTCACTACTTTAGATGACACATGCACTGTTGGGAAAAAGGCAGCAGTAGAGTACAAATCTGTCATATTCCTGGCTGAGGACGCAAAATATACAGTCATGCAAGGCCCAAATACCTATAATAGGTAATCTTGGAAAAGATGGCATGGCTTCTTCTGATGGAAAGAAAGGAAAAGAAAAGTTTCACATTGTTCTAGGAATTTCACTTATCTCAGTGATATCATCACTTGACTGGGTTATCATTTCTTTTAATGTAAAATTAAATGTGGGCACCCCATTTCTGGCTTTTTGTTACTAAGATAATTTTATTTATATGCCTTTATTTTCTATTCCTAGAGCTTTGTTATAATATTAATTACATTGGATGATTGTTTTAAAGTTTTTCTTTCACCTTTACCCCATCACCAGTTATGGTAACTAGAACTTGAAATTTTTATGCTCCTGGAAAATTTTAGATGTATCAGTTTTGTTTAACTGTTTAGCTGATGTTTGAAGAAGGCAGATAAACTGAGTGTTCCCCCTTCCCTCCAGAGAAACACCTGAGTTGCAGAAGTGGCTGAACCTTCTGACTTCCTATATCCCCTTAGATCATGGCTGTTATCAGTTACCCAGATTGAGATATGGCCCTTTGTAAGCAGTACTGGAAAGAAGCAGGCAGGAAAAGATGGGCAGTTCTGTCAGTTTCAGACATTTCAGATTCTTGGGTCTCTTCCTCCCCTCCAAATCCCAAATAACCCTACCCTCCATATCCATCCTGGCTTAGCATTTTTAATATCTGTGGGATTTTCCATTTCCAACATGGCTGATGCAGAACTAAGAGGTAGCCATTGCTGGTGTCATGGCCTTAAGAATTAAATCCATGGAGGGACAGTAGAGAGACAGTTCCTCTCTCTTGTGTACTTAGAAGCCATTTCATAGAAGAATAAAATTAAATAATCCTAAAGGGCTTTTTAAAACCCAGAATTCTAGTTATCAAGGTTGGTGTAAATTTCCCATTGTCCTCTTTGATCTTCAAATGAGCATGCAAGATGGGAAGGACTGTATAATTCCTTAAGATCATTTCAACTTGAAGATGTATTGACACTCATAAATTTTCTACTCAGTGAGCTATCATTCTTCTAAGCATCTGATTGTGCTAGATAGTTTTGACAATGCTATAGTTTCTAAGTAAGCCTGGAATCCATTTAAAATAACAATTTCAGACTTGCAGACTAGAACCAGTATATGCAGAATGAAACAAATTCCTTGTGTCTGGTTTGTTACAATAGCTCAAGTCCATGGTACATATGTTCCCTGCACATGTTAACAAAGAATTTAGTAGGTTTTGAGCTATGGTTATATAGTAGTAGCCTTTGCAATGTATTGCTGCTAAAGGGGAGAATGGAAGGCTCTTTCCCATGAGAGATGAGACAAGAACAGAGAGATAGAATGGCAAAGGAATTCTTCCTTTGACAGTAGTTATTCCAGATGTACCACATTCCTTAGCCTAAGACTTCCTTCTTTCCTCAGACATTAACTGAGCCTATTTGAGGTAGCAGAAATGCTAAGTTAGTGTTTCTCAACATCAGTATTATCAATTTTTTTTTTATTGGACCTGTGCATTGTAGACTATTGAGCAGCGTGCCTCACCTCTACCCATACCGGTAGCCTCCCCATCCACTTGTGACAATCACAAATGTCTCGAGATCTCAACATGGTAGGTATGGTAACAGTGGACTGTATAGAGTATTATGAGAACACAGAGGATGGATGAGGACAAAAAATAACTAGGGAGAGCAGGATGAGTTAGGACATAGATACAAGATAGTGTGGTATGAATAAAAGGGTTGGTGTGGCTGCCATCTAAAGGTCATGGTAACACGTGGTAAGAGATAAGGGTGAAAGAGAGGCAGACACCAGATCATAGGAGGCCAACTTCTTTTCGTTTGCTCTGTGTGAACCAAATTTAGCTCGCATCCACACCTGAGTCATGCCATTCAAAAAGTGTCATATAAAAGATTATTTTAGGGGCGCCTGGGTGGCTCAGTCGGTTGGGCGGCCGACTTCGGCTCAGGTCATGATCTCGCAGTCCGTGAGTTCGAGCCCCGCGTCGGGCTCTGTGCTGTCAGCACAGAGCCTGGAGCCTGTTTCAGATTCTGTGTCTCCCTCTCTCTCTGACCCTCTCCCATTCATGCTCTGTCTCTCTCTGTCTCAAAAATAAATAAATAAACGTTAAAAAAAAAAAAGATTATTTTAAATATTGTCAACAGAATCCCAGCAGCATTTTTGTAGAAGATGAATTAAGTCATATTTATGGATCAAGTTTATTCTGTTAGGGCCAAGCACATATAGTTGAATTATTGTTTCCTAATATTGATAGTGCATTCTTTGAAAACTACTTGGAATATGTTCATATCCTCCATCATAAATTCTTGCTCCAAGTATTTTTTTTTTCTCAACAAGTGCATTGGCATCCATGTTGATTTCTAGCTGTGCTTAGTCTTACATCAAAATGCTGGCTTTGAGCAATGTTTGAGAGAAGAGATTTATCCATCTGCATTCTATTTCAGGCAGAACCATTGACTCAGGGAGTGAGACACTTGACCTACTTGTGGCTCACTTCAACGCAGCAGGAGAACTGCACAAGTGGGGCCGCTGATCCTCATAGCATCAGCACTGACATTTCCTGGCAAGAGGAGATTTAAATTTAAATAGAAGGGGCCTCCAGCATCATCATTGGGTGAATTAGTCCTGTGACAGTTCTGTTAAATCAAGTAAAATTTTAAAATGCACAATAATTACAGAGTCTAATGAAGCTCTGAAGCAACCTTCCCATTCTCTCCACAAAAATCAAACCTTGCATTCCCTTTGTTGAAGAATATGGGAAGACTGCAGTTCATTTCCACACATACTTATGACCTCCCTCTCTGAACTAAGCACTGGAATGTGAATACAACCTAGTGGGCATAAGGTTGACTAAGACCTGATATACTGAGGAAAGAAACAGATCATCTCAAATCAATATATTAAGTGAATGAGTGGGGAAAAACAGAAATAGCTATTCCAATGGGAGTGGTTTGCAGGATAGAATCTTTAGGGGGGGAGAGCCAAGGCATACTAGAAGAAATACTCTGACAGTTGCCAAGTAAAGAAGAGGGGCAGTTTTTCAAGAAAAGAGCCAGCACTAGCAGATACAGCAAATAGCAGTAAATGCAGAGGATGTAAGTGGGAGTGAGGAAGGCATGGGGGGCCAGACGTCCCCTCAAAAGGAATGCAGGCTTGATCCTGTATGTCCTGGGCCATAATATGATAAAGACAGATGGGCATTTTTGAGAAATCACTTTAGTAGGTGGGTAGAAAATGAGTTGAAAGTGACATAACCACAGGTAAGGAAACTAGTTAATGGTTTGTTGTAGTTGCTCAGGTAAGGTAAGTCTGAACTTACAAAGTGCCAGTGGGGATAGAAGGGACGAGTTTGAGAAATATTTAGGCAGGCTGACTTGCTGGCTGAATGAACTTTAAGATTTTAGAAACTGTTATCAAGAGGAACAATGGAAAGTGTACCTCTTAAGGGCAAATTAAAGTTACTATAATTATTCCACCTGAAGATGACAGTCCATCACTTTTGGTGAACACTAAGTCAAATAACTAGGGGTTAAAATAAAGTAGCTTGGGGTAAGGGATGGGCAAGGTAGGAAAAGTTGGGGGAAAAAGGATAAGCAGTTTTTTAAAAAGACGCACTGGAAGTAATTTCCCACCAGTGTTATAAGTATGATTTTATCAGAATTAACAAGGAAATAAACATGGAGGATGCGTGCTAAGCATGCTCCTTATTTAAGTGAAATAGTCTCATGATGTGGCAGTGCTTGACACATGATCATTTGGAAGGTAGAAAAGAAGAGGGAGAAAAGCAGGTTAACAAAATGGAATTATGCCAACAGGAAAACAGCCTAAATAATAACAGGAATGCTTGAAGAAGGATTTAAAGAAACATTTCTCAAATAATGACTATCAGACACTGAAAAATCACAGTAACCTCAGTGAAGTAGTCAAGAGGTCAGATACTAGAGCTCCACTGCCTTTGTTGGAATTCTGGCCCTACGAGTTAATAGCTATATGAACTTGAGCTCCTTCATTTACTACTCTGAGCCTCAGTGTCCCCATATGTAAAATAGGGACACTGTTGGAAGAGTACCTGTATTATTAGACTTTATAGGGATTAAATGTTTGTACATGTAGTGAGCTTAAAACAGCATCTGGTACAAAGTAGGAATCATTTAATATTGACTTATTAATGTTATTAGAACTGGAATTTGTTGAATATGGTGGTACTTCTTGTTTTTTGGTTGTTTGGGGACCAGGGGAGGGGCACATTCCAGTTTTTTGGGACCAGGCCAATGGTTTTGAGGTCCTTATTCTCAGGAATTGACTTATAAGCAAAGTCACCTGACACTCTTGCCCATCACCTTCAGTCACAAGGTGCAGATATTTTGAAGTGACAGGCAATCCACCAAGAATGTCATTTGTTCATAGTAGGGTTCATGATGTAACAAAGGCTACCTGTTCTTCTGTAGGAAATCTACTTCCTTCCCAGTCATTTTGCACCTGCCGGACAGGTAAGTGTTAGGATCCATTATCTATAGGTGCCTCAGGTTTCTGAAAAGACAGTGTGGTATTCCTCTAAATAATCATTCCAAGTGCAGTTACCATAAATTTGTTGAGTTGGATTTAGCCCAATTTAGCTCGGTATCAAGAAAAGGAGATCATTTTTGGCAGCTGCAGACAGAGTACAAAATATTAGGACACACAAGACTAATTTCAATTCCATTGCATGGAATCTGCAAATTATCATTTGCCTTTGAAATGAGTTACTGGCTGAGCCCTGGAAATGGCTGCCAGACACATGCAAAATGACCCAATTCAAAGGGAATATTTTTGCACTGAAAGATTGAGGACATAAGTGTTTGCTTTAGTGAGTGTAATTGTCTTAAACGAAGCAATGACAGGGAAGGAAAGCAGCCATTTTGCAGCATTTACAATCCACAACACAAGGGAAATTATGCTATCTAATGGGCCCTTTTAAACATAGGAAAAACAGGAGAACACACCTTTCCAACTATAAATTGCCTTAGCTGATGTACGCTTCAAATAATACATCTAGAGGAACACCTTCGAAAATGAGGTTTTCTCAAAGAATCAACTGCTTGTTTTCGCACCAAATGTAAGTCAGAGTGCTGAATGAAGATGCCATTTGCCTGTTGACTGCACTCCCGCCTTCTCCCAAGTACTCACCGACTGTATGCCTTCAACTTCTAAAGCCAAGGAGTTCCACAGCTAACTGTGAAATGTCCTGTCTTTCTACATCCCAATGAAGCTTTAGGGTGTGTGTGTAGGTGGTTTGATTTGTGTTAAAGTAGCATCATGCAGGATAGCTTCTTTTAGTATGGTTACTATCTTTTTGATAGGGAGACTACAGCAGGGCAGAAAAGGGAAAACTCAAATTTGTGTCTTTATGTGTTTGTGTATGTACATTGTTTGTGTATCCTATGTTAGGCACTCCCACAGACTGTCACAGTGGAGGCATCTTATACAGTTAAACTGTCTCCCAGTACTTACCTTAGAATGCTATTTTTTTTTTTTTATAACTAAGTCCTTATTCTAAAGCAAACAACTACACATTTCTCCTCTGTTATGGCTCTTCTCTCTCCTTCACCGGTCTGTCTGCTTCTCTTCTGTCATCCACCAGCACTCTAGATTCCTTCTTCTAATTTCTCCCTTCTGTTGTCAGTGTTTTTTAAATAGGGATGGTTAAAAAATATTGGTAATCTAAATTTACAGAGCTTTCCAAAGTCTTAGTGATAAATCATACTTATTGAGACCCACATCGTGCCCGATATTTCTCTAAGAATAATCCTTATGCTGAAGGTGTTTACAGACTGGAGAGAAAATGGAACATATTTGAATCACAAAATCTGAGAATTGAAAGAACCTGAGAAGCTATGTGATCAGACTTCATACTCCATGGAGGTAATCTCTCTACAACATAGTAATAAACTGTGACTCAGCCCAGGTTCCTGGGCTTGCTAGGCTGGGGAAATGACTGCCATTGATCTAAGTAATGTATATTTCTCCAGAATAATGAGATAAAATTGGATTTCTCACACTTTTTCCTGTCGGCCCTACTTGTGCCAAATTGATTTTTCTTCCATATATAGAGCTCTTCAAATATTGGAAGTTTTCTAATAATATCAGGGGTATGTCCTAGATGATTTCTTCTCACTCTATATACTTTTCCCTAAGCAATCTTGTCTGTGTGTGGTTTTATAATTCTCAGTATCATGATGCCTCCCAAATGTTTACCTCCAGCTCACTTCTCTCTTGAGCATCAGGTGTGAGCATTCATTTACTTGCACTTTGTATCTCACGTGTCCCTCAGACTCTCTTGCCTTCATCATCTCCAAACCCATCTTCCTTCTCCTGGGTCCCCTGTCTTAGTAACACCCTCCCCTACCTTGGTGCTCAAACCTCAGAGTCATCTTTGATTTCTTATTCCCTGTCTCAGGATAGAAAGAGAGAGCCACTAAGAATTTTTTAACTTAAATGACAGAATAAAATGGATTTTTTTCAATAAAAATTTGTATGTAGTAGTATTTCAAATAGGTTAGGGGTTGATGGAATTAACATAAGGAAAGCAGAACAATAAAGCAGGTTTTCCAGGCAGTAATACAGAGGTGAATGGGTGAGTGTTTGAGAAAGAGATTTGAAAATAATAGCAGAAAGAGACAGATAACACTTTATATATTAAAAAAAAAAAAAGTCAGACCTTTCATATATGTATATAATACAGTGATTTAAATTAAATCTGACTGGGTCAAAAATGGTAGAAAATCATCTACTTGATATCTTATCATTAGTCACTTGTGTTTTCTTCTGTAAGGAACTGTCATTATTAGTCAAAACCTTAAAAATTTCCTTTCTATACTGTGCTGCTAATTCCCCCAGGAATGGGAGATGTAAAAAAGTGGGAGTAGTATTTTTGTTCTCATTTTCTGAGGATCTTTCCTAGGTTATTTCCTTCAGGGAGTGAGTGGGGAGAGTCCCAGGCTCATTTATGGGATAGAAGCTTCGGTGATACTAATATTTCACTTTGAAGATAATTTCATATGCAAATAATTCTCATGGGTAGGAAATCCTATCATGTATTTAAACTATAGCTTTCATGAGACTAAATAATTATTATGGACAAATAGTGCTGGTTAACTTTAGGTGGGGTAATAATGATGATCCCTAATAGATGCATTATATTTAGGTAAAGGAGTTCTCAAAGCATTATACGAGCAAACTAAGAGCTGAGAATATTTTACAAGCCAAGAATAACAGAGTGGAGTTTGGTTGTTAACTGGTGTTGACAAGACAGGTACAGACTGGATATTTTAATTGTTGCTTGGGCCTGCATTAGAAGTAGGATTAATTTCCAAGGAGCTAAAATGTAGCTGAGATGAGTTGGTAAAGACGTTTTCCCTTCCTCGAGGAGCTGGGATTTGGATTGTTTTAACATCACATGTCCCATTCCTTACAACCTGCAAGAACACTGTAGAATAAAAATAATGTAGCATCAGAGAAATCAAAGAGGTCAAACCTAATTGGCACTTCAGGATGCTACCTCATACTTTTAAAATAGGTTACTTTAGGGGCTCCTGGGTGGCTGAGTTGCTTAAGGGTCCGACTTTGGCTCAGGTCGTGATCTGATGTGATGAACCCATGGTGTGTGGGTTCTAGCCCACATCAGGCTCTATGCTGACAGCTTGGACTCTGGATCCTGCTTCAGATTCTGTATCTTCCTATCTCTCGGCCTCTCCCCTGCTCATGCTCTGTCTCTTGTAAAAATAAAAACACATAAAAATTTTTTAAATAAAATAAGTTATTTTAGTGTCGAACTCTAACATAACAAGAAAGGATCCAGAACTCAGTAATCTAACATTTTATTAAGAATATCCTGTGAACCTATCATAGGGCCAAGTGCTGTGTGAAATGTGACATTTGAGTGGTGCCACAAAAAACTTTCATGTGAATTATTTTGTTTGAACTTCATGAATATCTTACAAAGTAGTTAAAGCAAATATTAGAAAATCCCAATCACAAATGAGTAAAAGAAGTTCAAAGAGCCAAAATTCCAAAATCAGTAAGTCGTGGTATAAGGACTTCGACATGGATATTCTGTGCTTTTCCCTGTAGAACGTACTCTCTCTCAGGACAGGCTAAGATTAACTCTTAAGAAAAGAAGTTCAGGGGCGCCTGGGTGGCGCAGTCGGTTAAGCGTCCAACTTCAGCCAGGTCACGATCTCGCGGTCTGTGAGTTCGAGCCCCGCGTCAGGCTCTGGGCTGATGGCTCAGAGCCTGGAGCCTGTTTCCGATTCTGTGTCTCCCTCTCTCTCTGCCCCTCCCCCGTTCATGCTCTGTCTCTCTCTGTCCCAAAAATAAATAAACGTTGAAAAAAAAAAAATTTAAAAAAAAAAAAAAAAAAAAAGAAAAGAAGTTCAGGGGCCCTTGGGTGGCTCAGTCATTTAAACATCTGACTCTTGATTTTGGCTCAGGTCATGATCTCATAGTTCATGGGATCGAGACCTGCCCCTCCCCCTCTTTCACTCTATCTCTTTCTCTGTCTCTCAAAAATAAACTTAAAAAAAAAATCCAGAAATTTATATGTTAATTAGGCACAGAAAGTAGAGGAATAAGAAAAAAAGAACAAAGCCAAATATTATTAGGAAAGGAATAATTTTAATGCAGTGGTTGTGGTTTGGTTCCAAAACCTATGTTATTTCCTCTACAGCACTCTAATCAAATGTAGGGTCATAACATTCAGCCCTATTCACCTTAGTCACATCACTCATCATGTTCACCCATATCTGGTGTGTGCATGGTATTCTCCCCTGCCAGATTCTGAGATCGTTATGGAAGTGGTGGCTAAGTGACTTGTCTCAGGTCACACAGTTGAACATGACAGTTCAGGGACTTGAAGTAAAGCTGATAGAATACAAAACCCATAATCTTAACCACTATGCTGTGCTTTTTTATGCAAATCAGTAATCAAGTAAGTATGATTTGTTAATAAATGTTACAGAAAATAAAAGGTTGTGACTCTTCTCTTACTGATTGTTGCTTAAAACTAAATGACTCTTACTGGATTCTCTTTAATAATAGTTGAGTAAATAAATTCATCCATCTTCAATACTTAATGAGTAAATTAACTCATACACAGATAGATGAAATACATTTTGCATTCACCCTGTTGTATAGGTTATGCCCACTACTTGCCTTAAAAAGTTTATAAAGAGCATGTCTTCAAAAGGTGATATTCATTATTCATCTCAAGAAGTAATTGAGACTGAGCCAGTTTAGGAAGAAGGAAACAAAACAAAACTCCAGAATAGAATAAAATAAATGAAAACTAAGAAATTAGAGATAAATTTATTCAGCAGCCTATTTTAAAAACCTCATGTAGAGATTTAACCAAATGTGAGTTTTGTTTTGTTTTCATTTTTGTTGTTGTTTTCATATAATTAAGTGGTCCAGAAATAGGCAGCCCTAGGCTTTTACAGTGGTGTGAAATATCATTAGTGGTAGGAAAGTCATTCACATGGGATTTTTGTCCTCATTTTGTGCTCCCAGGCATCATGTACACATTCTAGGCAGGAAGAAAGGGGAAAAACAAAGGGCAAAAAGGAGGGAGACCAAATGTATCTGTCCTTTTCAAAACACTCAAATATCCCTAGAAGATTTCTACTGCTGATACGTTGGTCGGAACTGTGTATTCTTGGCACCTGTACTTACAAAGGAATTTAGAAAATTTAGTTGATTATGTGGCTTCAGGGAAGAAAATTAGAAGTTATCATTGAGGAAGATAGTGAGAATGGATATAATGGAAGCAAGCAGCATTATCTCCCATGGAAAGACATTAACAAAGTTGTCATTATTCATAGACAATAGGTTTATGTGATAAAAATCCAAAAGAATCTAGAGAGAAACTGTAATAACTAAAAATTCTAGATTAAAAAAAGATACTACATATGTATACACACACACACATATATACATATATATACATATACACACATATGTATTACATATATAAATATACACATACATGCATACATACATACATTTAATTTTTTTTGTACCAGTGACAATTTTAAAATATTTTTTAAAAATATCTACAGTAGCAACAAAATTTATTTTATACCAAGGAATAAATAGGTCTAAGAAAAGATGGAGAGTTTATGGAGAAACATGTAAAAAATTTAAAAACATATTTACCTAAATAAATGAAGAGCTATATCATGTCTATAAAGTTTCAATATTGACAGTAATTCGCTCCAAGATAATCTGTGGACTCAAAACAATGAGATGGTTTTGTAGAGCTGTGTTTTATACTATTTTCCACCAAAACTGATGATAAAATTCACAATAAATTATATGATGTTTTTCATTTTACAAATGTTACTGATCTTAATGCATTCAAATCTATCATTCTTTTCACTTATGGTTTGTGATTTCTATATTTTTAAATATATTGTTCACCACCCTGAGGCCATGAAGATAGCATTTACGTATCTTTTCAGAAGAATTTCTTTTTTTTTTTTGAGTCTGCACTGTGATTCATGGAAGTTGGCAAACAATTTCTAGATGATAAGATGAAAGTCTACAGAACGCATAGATGTAACCTAACTGCTAAATACCCCCTTGAGACCTTATGAGTAGAATAAAATGCAGATGTTTATAATGAGGTTCATCTTCTCATTCAGGCTGCCAGCATCAGTCTGTGTTAGAAACGCAGGAGAACACTGATATATGTTTGGGTGGTTGGAAGGAAACAGACTCAAAAAGATGTGCTTTGTGAGTTCTATGCCCCTCCAACTCTCCTTTGGAACTCTGTCTTTGCCCTAACGTATTTCTGACTTTACCAGTTCCCATTTTAATTTTTAACAAATACTCATTTTTCCTTGGTCTCCCCAAACAGAGCTTTTCTTATACTCCCTTAATGTTTCTCTAAGCCTCAAATTTTAGTCTTCTTCTTAAATAATTATTCTTTTCCTGAACATCTGAGAGATATAGATCTTCTTCAACTCTTGCCTTCTTGACTTCTTGTGACAGTTACAGAAACAACAGCTATAGACAGTAACCAAAAATTATTGAGAGGTTTCCAAGCTCCCCTTTGGGAAACACTGAGGGGCAGGAACTGGCTCCCATCAACTTTGATGAGAAAGGTTTTCTTCTTTTTTCCTGTCATATCCCCTAGCACCTATTCACTCAGAGTGCTTCCTCCACCTCAGGCATTTCACTGTGCAGCTTTCTGCCCCCACCTCTGGTCAAATGCTATAGTCCTGCTCTCCATTCCCTTTGTCAGGCCTCTTGGCTTCACCTGATAGGCAGTCTGCCTTGGTGAGTGGCGCTAGGTCAAATGGGCTTCTTTGTCGCTCCTCCTCCTTGAATGTTTGCATTTTAGGAAGAATTTTCATCAGTCATAATACAAATAACCTCAATGTGGATTGTGAAGATAGACTGTCTTCTTCAGAGGACTTTTGGAGAGGCTAAAGTGAGATCAGGTTATGTGATGAGTTTGTGGACAATAATAAAGCACCAGGTGGATCCAAGGAGTGATAGTCTTTTATTTCTGCCACTGGCAGGCAAATGAGAGGGGTGTTTACTCAGACTTCTTTTATGGCCCTGAAGGCACATCAGTTAGGTGCTGTCTCCTTGAAGCATAGGAAGCTGGGAACACAAGGTGCTGCTTGAGTTCCAAAAAAAAGGGCAGTGGTCAGAAAAGTAAAACCAAGAAGGAAGACAGAACACAAGATACATGTTTAGAGGCCTGATACAGAAATCTGGGTAGGATGTTTGAGATAATCAGCATGGTTTTATACTATGGATTTAAAAGAGGTCACCCAGGCAGCACGTTTAGGGAAAGCGGTGAACAGCCTCAGGCTGGAACCTTGGGAAATAATCCTAGGTGAGGATCAGGCCAGGGAAGAGTAGGCTGCAGAGGAGGTGGGAGAGAAGCAGCAGTGATGTCACCCCTAGTGTCATCTGTCATTTACTGGCATTTTCTATATGCCAGAACATACCATACTTAATCTTTTCACATGCATTTTTAACCCTATCATCACAACACTGCTCTGAGGTAGAGGTTATTATTATCTCCAGAACATAGGCAAAATATAGAGCAAAGGAAGTAATGTGTCTCATCCACGGAGGTGAGCACAGCCCTTTCAGAATTCCACTGCAGAGTAAGCTGTTGGCCCCACCTGTGTATGACTCCCTGTATCCTTGCCCATTACCATGTGACTTTGTAGTCCTTCCCGCAGAAGCAGAGTGTACCTCCCTACCTTTCAACTTTGGGCTGAGCTCTTTGAATTTTATGGTCAAAGGTATGTGGGCAAAAGTGAAAGTGTACCTGTTCCAGCCTAGGACTTAAGAGACACGCCATGCTTCTACTTGCTCTCTTGTGTTTCTGGCATCACTCCCAGCCTGCAAACTTCCTCAGCTTGCATCCTGGAATGATTGTGCAGGGAGTTTACCTGAATTGTGTCTGCAGCCAGCTGGACCAGCAGCTTGAGGTGTGTTCACCTAGCAAACCTAGTCTGGATCAGCAGACCCCCTATTGATTCTCAGACACATGACTAAATCCTATGAGATCAGCAGAGCCATCCCAGCTGATGAATGAGAAGCAAATGCTTACTATAACCCATCAAGGGTGATGGTTGTTCGTTACCCAGCATTATTGTGGGAAAAGCTAACTGATACGGAAATGGGACCAGGCAGTATGATTCTAGAATCCTATGCTCTTTTCTGACCTGAAAGATGGCAGGGGTATCAGAGGAGTGGAGTTTTAAGAAAGAAAGAGTAGCCGTCCTGGCGAAATGCTCCAAGATTAAATAAGATGGTTATAAAATGTATCATTTCAGAGTATTTTCTCTGCAAATAGGTTTAACTGCAGTGTGGTACCTCAGCCAAGCCACAGACCAGCAGCAGGCACAGCAGTTTCACACAAAAACAGTCAGGCGACAGATAAGCAGATGTCTTCAGAAAGTAAACTCCATTTAGACAACTGGCACATGGGATACTGTGGCTGCAAGTATCACTGTCATGGCCAAAGACCGTGCCTTTGGCTTGGCCATAGATTACAGCTCTAATGCTTAAACACCTGGCCAAGAAACCTCAGGGGAGACAGCTAAGTAGCACCAAATGTAGAAATCAGGCAAGAATTAATATGCTGTACCTTAATGCTGTTGCCCAAAAAAATCTACCTTTGTTAGAGGACCATCCCTGTTCATCACCTTAGAGAGCAAGGCATAATCAGGTCATTTGGGTCTTATTATTCTATTATTTTGTATTAGTCCATCATGTTATTAGAAATAGTAATATAAGGATAGTTTTGAATTTACTGTAATTTAAAAAAAGTTACTAAGTTTGTAATTAAGATATTGCCAAAATAGATACTTTCCTTTTTATCTAGAGGGAATGTATGCATATTTGATCTTAGCCAAAGGCTGTGAGGCCAGATCATAGTGGAAAAACAAACAGAAAATGTCAGGACACTGGGCTGGAGTGTTGGCCAGGTTACCAAAGAACACTGTGGCTTGACCTTAGTCACTAGATTACAGATCTCTCATAAAAGAGAATAAGGTAGGGGCACCTGGGTGGCGCAGTCGGTTAAGCGTCCGACTTCAGCCAGGTCACGATCTCGCGGTCCGTGAGTTCGAGCCCCGCATCGGGCTCTGGGCTGATGGCTCAGAGCCTGGAGCCTGTTTCCGATTCTGTGTCTCCCTCTCTCTCTGCCCCTTCCCCGTTCATGCTCTGTCTCTCTCTGTCCCAAAAATAAATAAACGTTGAAAAAAAAAAAAAAAAAAAAAAAAAAGAGAGAATAAGGTAGCCATAATAGTTGCTTCAAACTTGTGTTACTTATGCAACAGCTTCTCAACTTTGAAATTACCTAAAATTAGTAAATACAGCATTGAATTCTTTGGTTAATGAAACTTGCTAAAATGTTTTACTGGACGAATATATGAATTCTTTAAAGATCATGATGTAAGAATATTTACATTCCCTGACAAGATTATACTACAAGGAAGCTTCCAACTAAAAAGGGCCAAGAAAATTTTTAAAAATGAAGACTTTCATCAGAATTTGAGTTAAGGAACTGTGATAACCCCTTACCACAAAATTTGAGGAATCTTGGTTTGATATATTGGATTTACAACAGTATTAAAGACTGATTCACAAATCTTCTTCCCAAGGGAATGGAGCACCATTGCAGAGAGTAAGAAAAGGAAGCCCTGGAAATGGAAGCCCTGGAAGAATATTCCAGAAAGCCTTATGTTGGAGGACTTGGCTGAGTCCTGGAACACTCTGAAAAATCAGGTGTGGCTATTAAGAGGAGCCTCTGGTCACCATGGTTGAAGAACAGGCTGAATCTCGAGCAGGGCTTTGAGAGAAAGTGGCAGCTCTACCCAGCAGACCCCTTCAGAGTAGTATGGAGTTTTCAAAATCCAGCTTCCCGGCCTTAGGAACTGACTCCACCATGAGACAGCACTTTCAGAAATGAAGAGGAATCTCCTAACCTAAAGGGGGAAAAGCTAGAGGGAATGCTGTCATATTGAAAGATGAGGTTCATTTTACAGAGCTGCTGCAGGTAAAGAGCAACCAGAAACAGTTTTTGCTGGAGAGAGAGCAAGGCCATTGCTTCCCTGTGCCTGAACTTCCTGTCACTACAGCCAGTTAACCTTAACCTGCGAGGAACACTTTTAAAGCTAGAGGCATCCCTGGTATGAAATAGAATGCACCCCTTTGGCTAGACATCTACAGCTTCTTGAAGGAAATGCACAAGGACATAGCCACACTTTGTATCTGGAGTAGAGATTAGGCCAAATTGAGAGAGGTAGAAAGCTGGTCCATGGTGCAGTGGTACCAACAAAGAAAGAAAACCATACAGAGAAAAATTGCCCTCCTGAGACTCTACACTCCATCCCCACTGACTGTCTCTTCTGGCTACTGACACCCAAGTTTTGAAATAGTTACATGATTTGTTTCCCCTTAATTGTCATTCAGGATTGCAGATTAACTTCTAAAAGGGATATATAGAAGTTAAGAAAAAAAAAAAAAGAACAGGAAGAAACCCAAGGAGAATTGGCATAGATTCTTTTGGTGTACCTACCTAATAGCCCAGACAGGCTGGTCCTCATTTAAGAATGGGTAACCAGAATAATTAATAAACACCACCATTGTGATTTGAAGAGCTTCTACAACTTGCAAGGACATGAATATGGCCTGGAAGGACCAGGTAAAGAGTATATGTCTAAAGATTTACTCCAGGAAACAGAAGTAATTGTTTACGTAGAAAATGCTTTGATTTTTTCCAAAAATATTAAAGAAAATATGGTACTGTGAAAAGAAAAAATGATAAAAAAGTGGGGGGGGGGGCTTGAAACAAGGAGATGGCTGATAGAGCTAAGGTAAAGTTTAAAAATTTTTTTTTTTAACATTTATTCATTTTTTCAGAGAGAGTGAGAAGGGGAGGGTCAGAGAGAGAGGGAGACACAGAATCCGAAGCAGGCTCCAGGCTCTGAACTGACAGCACAGAGCTCAACGTGGGGCTCGAACTCATGGACCGTGAGGTCATGACCTGAGCCAAAGTCACATGCTCAACTGACTGAGCTACCCAAGCCCCCTGACCAAAGGTAAAGTTTTAAAGAGTAAAGCCACTGCAGAATTAAAATACTGTCAAAAACCACAGTCTATTTGCATAAAATTGAGTTGTTAATAAATACTGTGTGGAAAACCATCACGTTATAGAGGAAAGAACATAAAGAAATGAGAGTATCAGAGAGAATATGATAGAGATAGAGAACAGACAAAATACAAGATTAAAATAATTTTTCTAAAAAAGATATTAGAATAAATGGCATGCAAATAATTCTTAAAACTATAGTAGAATCCCACCTCCCAATCTGAAGACAGAATTGTGTTGAAAGGACAGTCCATCATGTCAAAGGGAAAATTAAATAGAGATATCTCGTAAAGAACATCAGATACATCCGATGCCCCAAATAATGCAAACAATAGATGCATATTTAGAGTTTGAGAAGAAAAGATTAAGATCTGAAAATCTTATATCCAGTCAAGTTGCACTTCATTTATGTAGCAGCAGAAGGACTTTTCTCTACTCGCAAAGACTCTAAAAGATACTTCCAAAATGCAGCCTCAAAGATGAATAAAATTGAAAACTATAGTTGATGAAGAACTAGTGGTGAGCAAAGAAACTACACACTTTACCTTAAAAAATATAGTTACAGAGGCACCTGGGTGACTCATTCATTTAGGCATCTGACTCTTGATTTTGGCTCAAGTCATGATCTCACGGTTTGTGAGATTGAGCCACACAAGGGGCTCTGCGCTGACAGCACGGAGCCTACTTGGATTCTCTCTTCCCCTCTCTCAGCGCCCCCTCCTGTTAATTCTCCCTTGCTCTCTTAAAATAAATAAACTTAAAAAAAAATTTTTTTTAATATACAGAAGGGCCTGGGTGGCTCAGTCAGTTAAGCATCCAACTCTTGATTTTGGCTCAGGTCATGATCCCAGGGTCATGGGATTGAGCTCCGAATCATGCTCCACACTGAGTGTGGAGCCTGCTTAAGATATTCTGTTTCTGTCTCTCTCTCTCTCTTTTTCTGTCTTTCTCCCCTTCTGCCCCTCCCCCACTCAGGCACCTGCTCGCTGGCTCACTAGCTCTGTAAAAAAAAAGAAAAGAAAGCACTCACATCCTTTTTTTTTTTTTTTTTTTTTTTTTTTGTAAACAGGATTAAAATGTAAAACTTAGAACGGTGTAACAATAATGGATTGGAACAAACTAGAGTTTATAAAAGTCAAAACTGGGAGGTGAGTATGTGAGGTAGAGACCTGCCTTTAATAGACAGCATTTCATTCCTGCCATTGATAACTTCACTCGTTCAGATGAGTAGATTATGGAAATTTTATTTTTCTTTTGTACCTGTGTTTGCTTTCTTTGGTGAGGGTAATAAAATGATTAGTTTTTGAGTTAGTCTTCTAGAATGTGGTTTGTTCTAGACCAGCAGTAAAATTTCAGCCATGAAACTTGAAATCAGCTTCTTGAAAAACATGAATAAAGCATAAAGTATGATTACTCTAAAAAGATGAGCTTTGTTTATCAGTACCATTAATTTGCAAGGCATGAAAAACTCAAATATTGTTGAATTTTTCTAATTATTCATGCAACTTACTGGAAGAAGATTAATGTTAGTTTAGGTAATATAGGAGATAAGAAGAAAAGGGTGAACATGGGATTATGGAAGATACAAATTATGTGTATGCCCTTAATAGAAACTAGTCTTTAATCTTACTCAAGGATGTTTTTCAGAATGTCATATGAAAGTTTCCCATTTTGCTTGGCTAGTGATAGAATTTAGAGAAGGTCACTGTAAAATAGGAGGGATAAGCTGTTGGAATTTCAGGCTTTTTGTCTTTGGACTGCAACGTGTCTGGTTCAGGCAACAGGCACAGGATAGGAAGACACAGCAATTCAGGAAGTGATGTAAACCCCAAACCAGGTGACACTCCTCCATACCTTCCCAAGCACAATTATGCCTGAAACTAAGATTTAATAATTAGCCTTACCATATATGTCCTGGAGCATCTGTTCCATAAAATGGCCGATCCTATTGCTTTAGGTATTGACCTTGAGAGACAAACTTTTGCTAACAAGCAACTAGCCAGAGATCAGAAGCAAGAAATATTCACTCTGAGTGACGGGAGAGGAATAACCAGAGAACACTAAATGTGACACTGTGTTCTACCCAAGGACAGTGCTAAAAGAAGAGAAATGAATTGGGAGGGAAACTGTGACTGTGGAGAATCATTTTCAAAATCATAATAGACCTGGATCATTGCAGGAAAATGAAACACGGAGAAGTTAACTTCCCCAAAGGACCCAATAAATGGTAGCGCTGGGATTTGAATCCAAGTCTGATTCCAAAGCCTGGCACTTAGCACTATAATCTGCTTCTTGGATTTACTAAAAAAGGCAATTTTTAAAAAAGTCAAGACAGAAATAATTCCCATGCTGTGCTATATGTAGATACGTATATGTATACAGAGTTTACATTTGACTTAAATGTCCTTCCACCTGCAAATCATATGATTTGGACCTGCTTTGAAATTTCAAAACTGGATGTTTGACATATTTAGTGTTTATTCAGTTATCAAAACTATGTATTCATCATCAAATAAGGTATAGATTCAGCACTCAGTTCTATCAATGCAGACAGCCAAAATGGTCACTTTTGCCCCAAATTGCAAGGAAATTTCTGAGTTCTGTTTTAAGCAACTTTATTGTCTACTACATTAATAAAATAACTAAATAACCATGAACTTGCTACTGCATTTTTGTGATGCGCAGACTGCTGGATGTAATCCCCAATTTGCCTCAAAGTGTCTGCCTGGGAGGCACCAAGGATGTGAGCAGCAAGTCACATCCCTTTTACTTCCATATGTGTACATCTCTATTCATATTCACTGTCTTCTCTCTTCTTGGCTATAGTGATATCTTCCTAATTATTCTTCCTGTAATCACTCTTGCAGTTTCTGTAATTCATTCTCAATATCATAGAAAGATAGTTTTTATAAAGGAAAACTTGATTGTATGATCTTCATGTTGATGTATGTTAAAATACTTAAGAAAAAAAAAACTCTTTAGCCCCCTCCTCATTGCCTGGCTAACACTTGTTTTCAGATCTCAGTTTTCCTACGGGATACCTTTCCTATACTCCAGCAGGTAAATTTCTGCCACACGTGCCCATAGCAGGCTGCCTTCTACATTGATGACTATTATTACAGTGATTATTCCTTGCTCACTGCTTGTCTTCCTCACTTGACTGTATACTCCAACAAGGCAAGGGACTCTTTGGTCTTGTTCACTGTTCTGTTTTCGTGCTTATGACCATGCTTGGTGCTCAATAAATATTTGCTGATTTGATTGATTGAATTATAGCCATATTTGCAGTTTATGCTAATTTGAGAATAGGCAGATTAATGTAATCTATTATATTCATTGAAAGATCAAAGGGGTCTTATTTTTTAAGAAGAATCATCAACATTTATGGTGGGCTAATAAGACATCAGGTAAAATCACCCTTGATTGTTTGAAAAAAGACACCCTTGATACAAATCAGGTGTGTGAATAAATCCCCACTGAGGAGCTGTTGAAATCCCAAGTTAACTGCACCGTTTTATTCAGGGGATCAGCACACTTTGAGCAATTTCAGGAAAAACTTACCTGTGCCAATCATTGAATTAAAAGAACTGTTTCCAGAGTGTTAAGGCTCTGCATGCTCTCTGACTCCTGCCAGGAATTGATCTTTCTAACAGAACTATTTGTTCTGAAGAGAAGCATGGATTCTCTGATAGGTGCTTAGACCAGATTGTGGAAGACAAAACAAACAATCATCCAGGTCATGGCCCCTACTTTTTCCATTTGTACTGTTGACACACTAGTGTTTCAACTACACGTTTGGTGAATTTATAAATTTATTTGACAAATACCATGCCACAATTTCCTTAGAAAACATGTTGCATTGTGAATAAGACATACATGTCTTACTTTTTCCTTGATGTGGGTTAGGAACTGGGAAGAAGCATGGAATGGAATTAACTATATCCTATCTAACTTGCCATGGTAGTGAAGAGAAACACTGATGCAGAGGATGTAACACCATGGAGAGTTTGCCCATCAATTTCGGGGTGGCCCCTTAACCTCTCTAACCCTTTGGTATGTGGCCCTAGTCCTTGCCCACTGGCCGGTTCGTGTAGTAGAGTGATGAGTGTCACCTGACCTTGTCACAAAGCCCAGAGCCGTTTCTTCCCTCCAGTTGCAGGCTGGGTGTGGGTTCTGGCCAGTCATCCCTTAGTTCAAAACAAATACCTACTGAATAGTTTTTATGTGCTAACTACTCTCACAGGTTGTATGTTGATATGATACCCCAAACAATCCTAAATTTTCTAAGTTAGTTATATCTCAGAAACAGGCCCAAGTGGTAAGTCTGAGACCACAGACTGTTTTAGAGAGAGCCAGGATTGGCACCCAAGCCTTGGGCTCTGTCAAACCGTGACTGCCCTGGATGGTAGGATAGTCTACCCTGGGTGTGGACCTCTGCTGTCTGACTCTCACAGATTCCTACAGCAGGTGGCATTCTTAGGGGTTGGCTCAGAGCATGGAGAGGATTTATCACAGAGGAGAGGATCAGGGAGCGGGAACCAGGGCACAAGGGACGACTTTTATGTGTCTCTTCCTGAAGAAGGGACTAGAACCACCCCTTTCCTCTGGCTCTCCTGGCTTTCCCTGTCTCCTGCTCTGACTGCAGATTCCTCCTCAAGCATGGCTCAGCGAATTCCTTTCCCTTTCATCAGGTCACCGAAAACAATCTAAAGGTAGCAGGTGGGTGTCTCTCCAATACAGCAGGGCCCAAGCTCCGACTTAGAACAAGTATGAAAAGGAAAAAATGGCTTTCTTCTCCATAACAGGATTTCTCTCCTATAACTGGACTCGCCCCAAATTCTGAGAGTCACGGATATAGGGCTTACGAACAGGAATTGAGAGGATTGATCATCAAAATTTCTATGAACTTATTGGCCAGCACGAGGTGTCATTTGTCTTTGTGTTTCCTGTCAAGCAACATGAAAACTATTGAAAAGTTTTAAACTACATCAGTAAATAAATACTTATGTATGTTCAAGTCGTAGAATTTTATGCCAGAGCTATTGTATGGACAGATGTATGAGGAAGAGGACAGAGAACAGATTTGATTTGTTTTGCCCCATTTCCCCTTTTTTCCTTGCAAGGTCCTCCTCTCTCACTCCCTCTTGGCTCATACTCACTGTTCCCAAAATTAGTGTCACTGTGTGTCTGGCCAAGAGCAAGATCCCAGAATGGCGCTGCTGCTGGGGTGGCAGTCACATTTGAGAATCCAGCATAGAGATCAAGATGGAGGGTGAGAGGAGAGTGACTTTTACAGATGTAGAAATTTCAGGGAACAGTAAGACCTACAGAAAGAAAAGGCAGACTCTTGTCTTTTGTTCATTACTTGTTAGAAAATTTGTTTTGCCAAATCTATTTTTTTTTAAGCTGTTTGTTTTTCTTTATATGTGGTGTAGTCATAGAAAATAAACTCCTTACTTGGGGCAAGTAATTAAAACTATTTCTTGGCTCTTTATTTGAGTGCCAGCCAGACTGCTAGAAGTGACCCAGAATTGCCCTGAATGAAAAGGTAGGAATTACAAATTGGAGATAAACATCCTGATTCTTATGAGACCACTAACCTGAATCCAACCCAGCATCAACTGTTTTACTAAGTTGTGTTTCAGTTTTATGTTCAGATACTGCTCATTTACTGGTCCCTGCACTCAAGTCTTAGAGGAAATCTTTGGAATTTAAGTGATTTTATGTTCCTTTGTTATCAAATGGCAATTTGAAATGTATGCAAACCTTGCTGCCTACTCCTAAAGCTTAAATTGCCTCTAAAGAAAATAAAAAAATACAGCAGAATAATTAGTTTTATAAAACCTCTTTACGTAATCTAGTAGCTTTTTCTTTAGACTCTCAGTGTGACTTAGGTAATCCCCTTAGGCTACTTTTGAGGCCTGTTTGCTCAAGCTAAGAGAACATAATAGATTTAAGGTCACTAAACTGAACAACTGCCATGTTCTTGGAAGACTACAGGTCTCTAAACAATTGATGTCAATACATTTCTTTATAGTTTTGTCTCCATGAAGGTATTCCAGATTGTTTACAAGATCCCCTTCCCCAATTTCTTCATTTAGAATGTGATCCATTCAAACCATCAACTTAATTATCTAGTACTAGAAATTCTTAGCACTATTTTTTTCTTTGCATACAGATAGAGGAGATACTTAGTGTTGTAAGTTCTCTTGGCTGCCTAAAAGTCTGACTTATATGATGAGCATTGGCCACTGGTAGAGGAGAAAATATATTCTATGAGAGCTGCAGAAACATTTCCACTGTTCTAGGAATAATTCCTGGGAGAAAGCCTTTGACAAGTAGTCCCCAAATTGGGCATTCTTCTGTGTATATTTCTGCATTTGGTTGTCTGGAGGATACCATTGTAGATGAGCTCATCTTGCCCACTCAGCCACAAGATGGCAACTGGGTCATTGACCCAGGCAGACATGCAGACATCTAAGGACTGCTGGAAACACACTTCTCATACATCTTTTAGACACTAAGAGGAAATACAGCCCATTATAGTTATTGTGACTCTAGAGAATAAGATACAGTCTGTATTTGCTTGAAATTTAAACATTTACAAATCACAAAACCTTATAGGTTGTAAATAGATTGTCACTGCAAAACTGTACCTGAGTAAAGAGACGTGTCGAGACATGAAACATTAAAAATGTTACAAATACCTTAGTGCTGAAATATCAGGGGGAAAGGATGTGAGATGGATACAATTCTATTTTATAAGTATATAGGTCTAGAACCCTTAAAAATGTGTTTTATAACAATAAGTACATACACCTGGCTGAAACTATGCACCTTTAGGTGCATAATGGCCACAAGTGTTTCTCATTCTCTACCTGACCCCCCCCCAAACAAACAAACAAACAAGCAACAACAAAAAGCCTGTATGGATTTGTGCTTGAATTTCATCAAAATATTTCTTATCTAACATATATTCATTCTTTAAATTTTTCATTGGTCTGATATAAACCATTAATTGCCCTTGATGTTCAATATCACAAATTCAAAATAGTGCAAATCTAACAAAGGGAAGCTGCTTATATTCATGAAATCTAAGAGTTGGTTTATAAATTTCAAATCTGCAGAACAAGGTAGTGTATGACTTTTTTATGACATATATTCTTTTTTGCGTCTTTCATCTAATGACATCTCCAAGATCTCCATTTGTATGAAAGTGTCTGCAGTTACTGTCAGACTGCAAACAGTGGCTACCTGGGTTTGGCATAAGAAGGTACAAATGTACTATGATTCACCACATTAGAAAATGCCACATTTTATTTTCCTTTAGTTTCTAATGACTTGAAGGGGTTTGAACAATTAATTTGCTGGTGAAAATAAGGCTTCTTGTGTAGTGTTATGTTGACTGAGAACAGACTATCTGCCAACTAGAAATACCAAAGCCCCACCCAAGGGTAATCATCACTTTACAGCTTGACACAGTGTTTTACTGGAAAGATGATTATCTACTTCAGGGAACGGCCTTTTAAAAATATGGATTCTATATGGCTTCATGAATAGAAGCCTAACCATTTCAACAGCACGTAAGTTAAAAGAAGTCAGGTAAGATTATTAAATCAAGTGCACTACCAAAGGCAGTGGCTAGCATTTGGCAAACAGGGACAGAAGAGAAATGGGCATTTCTAGTTTGGCAAAACATGGCCATTGCGTTCAGGGTGAAAACTTATAATCAGTTTATCATGGGGGAAATTGCCATGGAAATAGTTCCCCCAGTCCACACTACAAAACACAAAACCAGGGAGAACAGCTTTTAAAAGCGCTTAGAAATAACACGGTTCCCTGAGGATGGTTTCTTTTAAAGTCAGGAAGGGGAAACTGGCTAATATCCTCATGGTTTGACTTTGGCAAGCTTAGGGGCCCTACGTAGCCAGGAGGCTTCAGCTTTGCCTGCCTGTGCAGGCAGTCACTGACTTCAGTGAGGAAATAAGATAATGCCTGCAGCAGGGAAAGAACCAGCTCTTCATTCTTTTCCCCTTCTTCCTCTGTTTCCACTCCCTTCTCCTTTCTTTGCTGCCAAGAAAATCATGTGCATGAGGCAACGATAAAGTAACTCAGTGACCAAGGTGAGAGTGGCCATTGTGGGTGTGGATATGTTAGGGAAAAAGAAGTTATACAACACTACTGTCTTGCAACCTTGCTATTACCCCTTCTGCCAAAATGATTCAGAATAAAGTATCTGTTTTAATCACTAAATAAGGTGATTGCTGTACCATGCAAAGTTACATCCAAACCCTCCAAGAGGACCCCTTTCAGAATAGATCCCAAGAAAAGCAGATTTGTGAGATGCTGCCATGTAAGTTAGCATCTTTTTAACTCTCCTTCTGACCTTAGTTTAGGTAATGGGAACACTTATCTCAATATCAGAAGTTCTAGTTTTCATATCCCCTGCCCTTTTGACATTCTCTTATACTAATTTTATTGTGCTTGCTTAAGACTTCCTCAGTGTTGACAGTGGCCTGAGTACTCTGCACAGCACCTCTGTCCTTCCCCAACTGATGTGCTCAGCACATGATGTATTTGTTGAATCACAGTTCGAAGACCTGGCCTTTGCCTTGCCATTATTTGACCTTGGGTACATTTGTCTTGTCTCTGTGTGATCAGTCACTTACACAATGTAAGAGCATTTTCTAGACATTCATCTCCAACTCTGTGATTCCCTGGAAATTAGGTAATATTGATTGCTCTATTTGAAAATTAAATAGTTCTATCAGGCTTCATTATAGGAAAGCCCTACCAGAGCAAATTTGTGAAGTTAAGAGGGACACAAAGGGATTATGCAGATAGCCTATAGCTCCAAAGGTACTATGTGATAGAGGCAGGAATTGATACCAGATCTGTTTTGTCATCCAGATCATGTATTTGCACTTAACCAGTATTCGTGGAATCAAAATTCCTTAACACCAAAGTTTCTAATGGCGGAATGTCAGGTCTGACAGGTATGACTGGAAGAGGTCTTACCTGGAATGCCTGAAGACGTATGAAAAGCCAGCTCCTAACTCAGTCTAACTGAAGGGTGCAACCCTGCCTCGCAGTCCTGCTTTACAAGGATATGGTGAAAACTGAAGCTCTTTGGTCTGGAGTGGAATCTGAATCATTCAAGAAAATGTCTTTGTCAAGAGATGTCTAAGGACTCATCTTGGTGACCAACACTCCTCTGTTTTGCAAATCTTGTTCAAACTAGAAGGTTTGGGAAGAGTTTATTACCATATTTCATGTTGCCCTTTTGAGTCAGCAAAAATTTTGGAACATTTGGTGCAACCTACTTTAAGCATTGTTTTAGAGAGACTGCTAACGTGATTACAGTAGTTTCTTTCCATTCTCAAGTATACCTCATGTTACCCCCTGTGTGAAGACCTAAAAACGTTCATCCTAAATAATTTTTATAGTTATATTTTAAATCCTTTAAAGAATTTCACTGTTTAAGAGAGTCTCTACTGAAAAGCTTTTCCCAAGAAGGTACAGGTTTCCCTAATTCATCAATTTTTCCATTTTAAATTTCCATGTGTTGTGTCTTGCTTAAAGGGAATTATTAACACGGCATATACTCCACACCTACTCTGGATTTTACTGCATGGATGACTCCAAGATACACAGTTTTTTTTTTTTTTTTCCAACGTTTATTTATTTTTTTGGGACAGAGAGAGACAGAGAATGAACGGGGGAGGGGCAGAGAGAGAGGGAGACACAGAATCAGAAACAGGCTCCAGGCTCTGAGCCATCAGCCCAGAGCCCGACGCGGGGCTCGAACTCACGGACTGCGAGATCGTGACCTGGCTGAAGTCGGACACTTAACCGACTGCACCACCCAGGCGCCCCTGTTTTTTTGTTTTTTAATGTCAAACCAGAAGTATTTCTTCAGCAAATAGTCTATGTGAAAGAATTTCTTGGTATTGCCTTTCTCTCCTCTTAAGAAGAAATAGTAGATAGATGGGCAACTATAGACTCTAGTGTAACTACAGAAGCTGCAGAACCAAGAGAGATTACTCAGTGTAGTATCAGCACAAGGTGGGGAACTAGGGATTGGAATGTGGGGCTGTGGCTGGAAGATGAAAGGTTGGTAAAGGAGGAGGGTTGGATCTTTGTCACAGGGAATCTGGTGAAGATCAAGGGTGCATCTGGGCTTGAAGGTCAAATGCAAGGCTGAAAAAATGAATTTTTCATTCAAAACCATAACTTTCCCCTTTCCTATTCGTGTAATTCCATCAGTGAAATGATATTCTTTCCTTTGATGAAGGGATGCTCTTCCAACCAGCCAGGCTCATGATCTTTGAGTCATCTTTGTGTCAGAGATGCATAGAATTTGAGAGCTGGATGAAGTCTTGAAAGCATACCTAATCCAATCCCTTTACTTCTCAAACAAAAATATGGAGTTGAAAGAGGTCGTGTTTTTTCCAATTCACATTTGTTCACAAGCAACAGAGCCTAATGCTTAGTTTCCTAAAGCACTACTGAGTGTTTGTCTCACTGTTCTACCTGGCTCTTCCCTTTCCTTCATCTGTTATTTAGACAGGTACCAAATCTCACTAACTCTTCTTTTAGAACTTCTCTTAGGCCTGTTATTTTCTTTGGCCTCCAATTTAGTCTAGGCTCTACTTACGATTACTTCCTAAAAATGTTCACTGTCTCTAGTCTCTCTGCTTCAGTCCATTGTACTCATCGTAGCTATTTTAATCTTCCTTAGACATTAATTTTGTCGTATTTCTCAATAACCCACTTGTTAAAACCTGACAGCATGGGGTAATAAAAAGTGCTTGGGTTTGGAATCAGATAAATTTGGGTTCAAATCCCTGATCTACCCCTAACGGTAGGTGAGTTACTTAACTTCCCTGAAATTCATTTTCCTTATCAGTAAAATGGGAATTACAATTATAAATAAAGACCATAAAAAATGGTGGCTATGGTAAGAATGGAATGACCTCATGGATATTAATTTGCCCAGTAAATAAAAGATGTTCAAAAAAATGTGAATTCTCTTCCATCCGCAACGTGGCTCCCACCTACCTTCAGTCTTGACTCTCATTGTCCTTACAGGACAGGATTTTTGCTTTAGCCAATGGGTGTGGCTCTTGAACACACTCAGCTCGCTCTCTTTTGCTTGAGTTATCTCTACTTCCTGAAGATGTTCATCCCCTTTTTTATGGTTTGTACAAATCCTTCTCTTTTACCAGAGTCTATGTCTCCTTGGCTGTCACTTATTTCCAGGAGAAAAAAGAAGTATTCAAACGGAGCATGTAGGCAACACTCTGAAGTCTTTAGCTCTGAACACTCAAACAGGCCTGTGGCAGGGACCTGTGGACATCTGTTCTCCTGGAGTGTACCAACCATGTCACCCCTCCACTGGTGCCTGCATGCTTATTGCCTTACCGCAACAGTCACTCATCCCCATCCTAGCTGCTGTTGCTGTGTGGCACTCTGGTGCTGTGGTTGCCCCTCTGACATCCTTTGATCCCCAGCATGGTCCTCAGCACTCCTTCCCCATTCTTTCCCTTGCTCACCATCCTTTCTGATGGCACTAAATCATGCTGGGTGACTTTGGAACCTATGGATGACTTAAGCGTACAACTTATGCTCCTCAAATCTTCATCTTATCAGGTCTGGGTACATCAATGTATCTAAAGGAAAAGATGGCTCCAGGTGACACAACCCTGAGTAATCTGAATGTCTCACCATCCTCTTGCTGAGGCTTTTGGTAGCTGTTGTTGCACCTCCCTTATTAGGCTTGCTTTCCTAGTTTGTCACAAACCCTTCTTTCCCTCCCACGGTTTTAAACTCTGGGCCTGAGCTGGGAGGCACTTCTAGGGGCTCTGTTCATTGTCTCATACCAATAGTTAGGCTTTCTGAATTCATGGAAGGCAATTTTCTCCTCCTGCAGACTAAGTTCTCAGCCCACCTGGGGTGCTGTCAGGAAGCTAGGAAGTCCCATTCACTGTCCCTTGCCACCCCTTCTCCCCTTCAGTAAGTTTCTTAAGCTCACTGTGCTTCCATTAGTAGTTCTCAAACTGTGGAGCTCTTGCCCTCAAAATTGAATTAATCTGCATAAAGCATTTCACACTGTGTGTGGATGTGTTGGTCGTAGCACGAACAAAGGTATCTTGCTGAGGAAACAAGATACGATCCAGCCGTATGCCACTCCCAAAGCCCAAGCGTGGGTATGGGATTGACCTTCCCAGAGGAAGAGGCAGCACCTTATTTATGCATTTATTTGTGTGTTTACGCCATTTATTTATGATTTAAAAATTTTTCAAAATATAAATGAAATATAATAGAATCTTATATTAGTTTCAGGTGCACACAGTAGCGGTTCCACAATTCTGTACATTATGCAGTGCTGATCACAAGCTAAGTGTACATACGTACAGACAATGTTACTACACTATTACTATTTTTCCTATGCTCTACGTTTCATCTCCATGATTTATTTATTTTGTCACTGAAAGTATGTACACCTTAATCCCCCTCCCCTCTGATGTCCACCAGTTGTTCTCTATACTAATGAGTCTGTTTCTGTTTTTTGTTTGTGTGTTTTGTTTGTTTAGATTCCGCATGTAAGTGAAATCATATGGTATTTGTCTTTCCTTGACTGACTTATCTCACTTAGCAAATGGGTCCATCCATGTTGTTACAAATGGCAAGATCTCATTCTTTTTATGGCTAAGTAATATTCCTCCATCTGTGTGTGTGTGTGTGTGTGTGTGTGTGTGTGTGTGTGTGTGTGTACACATCATATCTTCTTTATCTAGTCATCTATTTATGGTCATTTGGATTGCTTCCATATCTTGGCTATTGTAAATAATGCTACAATCAACATAGGGGTGCATATGTCTTTTCGAATTAGTGTTTTTATTTTCTTTGGGTAAATACCCAGTAGGGAATTACTGGGTCATACAGTATTTCTACTTTTAATTTTTTAGCAACCTCAGTACTGTTTTCCACAATAGTTGCACCAATTTACATTCCCAGCAACAGTGCACAAGGGTTCCCTTTTCTTTACATCCTCACCAACAGTTGTTATTTCTTATCTTTTTGATACTAGCCATTCTCACGGGTGTGAGGTGGTATCTCATTGTGGTTTTGAGTTGCATTTCCCTGACGATGAGTGGTGTTAAATATCTTTTCATGTGTCCATTTGCTCTCTGTATGTCTTCTTTGCAAAAATGCCTGTTCAGTTTCTCTGCCTGTTGTTTTAATCAGTTTCTTTTTTAGGTTGAGTTGTACAAGTTCTTTATACATTTTAGCTATTAACACTTTTAAAATAGATCATTTGCAAATATCTTCTCCCATTTAGTAGGTTGCCTTTTTGTTTTGTTGGTGGTTTCCTTTGCTATGCAAAAGCTTTTATTTTAGTGTAGTTCTGATAGCTTATTTTTTATTTTGCTTCCCTTGGCTCAGGAGACATATCCATATATATATATTGCTAAGGCCTAGGTCTAAAAGAGTACTGTTTATGTTTTCTTTTAGGAGTTTTATGGTTCCAGGTCTCACTTAGACTTTTAATCTGTTTACATTTATTTTTTTTGGGGGGGAGCACCCTTTTAAGTCTGTACAAAGATACCATTGCTTGTTAAACCCTATGCCCACCAGCTAAGGGGCTTTTTCTAAGTTATATGAAGGTTCTGAGCCAGTGTAAGCCATGGTAGGACTTAATCCAAGCTTCATAAATCCTAGCTAACATAAGTCTATAACTGACTCCAAATATTAACTGTCCCAAGAGACTGTCTCGGAAAAAAATTAATGAGATACTAACTATTAAGGGCTTTAAGTTCATGGAAACACTGAGACTGCAACCAAAGGAAGGGCATTGTAATCAAAGTAAACATTCCTTCATTGATCTTACTTATATTGTTCATACACTAACCAGAAATTTTTCCTTGTTGCAGTTGACCTTACTCAAACCTTAACAACAGGAATCTTCCGGGGGTGTCTGGGTGACTCAATTGGTTAGGCATACGACTTCAGCTCAGATCATGATCTTATGGTTGGTGCGTTCGAGCCCCACGTCAGGCTCTGTGCTGACCGCTCAGAACCTGCAGCCTGCTTCGGATTCTTTGTCTCCCTGTCTCTCTGCCCCTTCCCTGTTCGTGTTCTCTCTCTCTCTCTCTCTCTCTCTCTCTCTCTCTCTCTCAAAACTAAATAAACATTAAAAATAAAACAGAAATCTTCCTTTGAGTCTACCCCTTGTTTTAATTTTGAAATGTAATAGGTCTGACTTAGTTATCTGCCAAGTTAGAGGATTGGCTCATAGTAGTCCTATAGCTTTTGTTAAAACAACAATCAGACACAGAACACATTTATTTTGGGAAAGTTTGAGAGATAGTATGGTGTTTTACTCAGAGACATACTAGGGGGAAAATGTACTTTCCTTCCCACTGTAAATGCTGCACAGTGAAATTCTCAGACATGACATCATCAGTTTCTGGTTTCCCAATGAGGAATCTTAGACTATAGAGCTAGTCTGGGGGAATAAGAAGCAGATGCACCAGTACTAGAAAAGGTGAAAACTCTAGAGAACAGTTCCTTTCTTAAAAAGGATCCATTTGAAGCAAGTTCTCCAGGAATTCTAGAATCTTTCCATGAGAACAAAGGGATGATTAAAGTGGTAGGTTTAAGAGAAGCAAGGTATTTAAGAATTATCTAATTTATAATATGTGACTATAGTAAAACTATGGCATACTCTATTCCTACACAAGACTGTTTTAGCTTCAGGGAAATTAAAGTAGCAGTGTTTTTTTTTTTTTTTTTCGTATGTAATTTATTGTCAAATTGGTTTCCATACAACACCCAATGCTCATCCCAACAGGTGCCCTCCTCAATACCCATCACCCACCCTCCCCTCCCTCCTACCCCCCATCAACCCTCAGATTCTTCTCAGTTTTTAAGAGTCTTTTTATGGTTTGGCTGTCTCCCTCTCTGACTTTTTTTTCCCCTTCCCCTCCCCCATGGTCTTCTGTTAAGTTTCTCAGGATCCACCTAAGAGTGAAAACAGATTTAAAGGAATGCCTAAAGCGTATCGTTGTGATCATTTCTACATAAATGGCACCACTTTCAAAGTAGCTGAAGAAAAGAGATAGAAATATTTCAGTTTCAAAAATGGATACACAATGTCCAGTGTAACATATGCATTCAGAGTCAAGGATTTGGGGAAATACTGTTGAGGGATTACAGAGCTACAAGTCAGGGACAGATGAAGCATGCATCAGGGAATAGAGACTTCAAAGTATACTGTTCACAGTACGTATATGACAAGAAAATCTATGGACCCCCACTCTAAGTACATGTCATTTGTGAAGAAAGCTGAGCAAAGGAGACATATGCTGTTTAGAAATATTAATACTAAGAGTGTAACATCTTCCAAATCCAAGCTAGAATACCAGATGCTGATGCTTCCTGGTCAATTGCCCAAGGTTTACTATTTACTGTGTTCATAGGAGTATCACAGCAATGCCACAGTTATGTCACTTTTGGGAAATACCAGTAATCTCTACCAGGAATATATTTTTCATAAATAGAGAAGAAAGGATTTATAGCAATAATATGTAAGTCATTTAAATATCTACAAGTAAAATACAGCCACATAATTCATAAGAGCAATAAAGCATAACCACAAATTAACATGAATTAGATGTGTCGCACTAGTTAAAGAGATGTAAGATTTAAAGACTTTTCTTTTTCTATGAAATTGACTTCAAACTTTCTTTTTTTTTTTTAACTTGTCAGAGTTAGATGAAAGTGCTGAAGCTAGTGTGAGCACAGAAAGCAGCATACACACTCCTAACAGGATCAAAACTCAGTACTGTCCTTCTCGAGGTCATTTGGCAATATGGGAACATAACTGTAACTCTAGTCCAGAAGGTTCATTTCTAGTAATCAGTTCTAAGAAAATATTCAGAACCTCAAGCACTGGGTGGCTCAGTCAGTTAAGCACCCAACCCTTGATTTTGGCTCAGCTCATGGTCTCATGGTTCATGGGTCTC
Source organism: Leopardus geoffroyi (assembly GCF_018350155.1). NCBI lineage: Eukaryota > Metazoa > Chordata > Mammalia > Carnivora > Felidae > Leopardus > Leopardus geoffroyi. Next base: position 126,385,780 of record NC_059326.1, read on the forward strand.
AGGGGTTCATGTCCTGCTGACAGCACAAAGCCTGCTTAAGAGTTTTCTCTCCCCCTCTCTCTCTGCTCTTCCCCCACTTGTGCACTCACTCTCTGTCTCTCTGCAAATAAACAAACATTTAAAAAAATATTCAGAACTAACAGAAGTAAAAAAAATTTATACATAAGCTTGTTCATTATAGTATTTTTTATAATGGCCAAATAATAAAAACAACTATAATATCCATCTCAGTGAGTTTTAAAAATAAAACATAGTTTGTAATATGCAATATGAAGCAGCCAGTAAAAATACTGTTTTAAAGACTATAATATATAGGGAGAATAGAGAATTGTTCATGTCATAATGTGAAACAGTAACAAGATATAAAGCTGAATATACATTAAGATTTCAAGCATATGAGTGTGAGTGTAATGTGTGTGTGTCTCTGTATGTATCTGAGAGGTGATACTCTTAAATATTAGCAGTGGTTATCTCTGCATGGTGAGATTAATATTATTTTTTAATGGAGAAGATATGTAACCAGCTTGTATGTCAATTGAAATATTAGGAAATACTCCTCATTTGTATAAATGCATTTGCTTGACACTTCCAGATACATTCAGCACTTGAGCTGAGGAAATGCTGTCACAGTAACTGCACTGCTTGAATAGGTTTGAAGAAATATCTGTGACCTAATAAACAAATAAGGTGTGGTGGGAACCAAAGTGGAAAATCAGGATCCTGGACACCACCTTACAGCATGTTTTCTCTAATGGGACACACTAAGCCAATCTCAACCAAAAAGCATTAAAAACTCTGGGAGACTAACCCTGACTAATGAGATTTGGATGTCTCACCACAGAGTCAGAAGCAGAAAATGAGGAGTCCTGGTCTTCTTGACCTCTAGGTGAGAAGGAGAGCCATGTATTTTTCCTCATTTGAGCACAACGTAACTCCCTATATGTCTATCACGAATGCATCTGCTTCAAGCCACAGAAACCCCAATCAAGTAATGGCTTAAGCCATTTAAAGGTTTTATTTTCCTTCTGTAACAACATGTCCAGCAGCCCAAGGTTGGTATGGTAGCTCCACAGTATCGTCAAATACCTGAGATGGTTCTACCCTTCCAGTTCAGTCATTTTAACAGATGGCTGTCACCATCATGCCTTTGCACTGTGGTTGCAGGATGGCTCTGTCCAAGAAGAAAGGTCAAAAGGAGACAGGAGAAGGGCAGAGGGAAGCTGCTGCCTTAAAGAACTTTCCCCTATAGTGAGAAACATAGGTCCTCATTTGTTTAAGAACTGTTAACAGACTTTCTATTCTTCATTGCAACTGAATGCTTCCCTAATGACATAGCTTATGTCCAAAAGGGCCTTTCTGATAATTCTCAACTAAGCCCTACTGAGAGAACAAAGTACATTGCATATTACACAATATTGTGTGCTTATTGAAAGGACAGCCCACTTTTTCTTCTTAACCTGGACTCTGCTTGGGTTGAACACTGGCTGTAACCCTTCCTAGGATCTAGACTCTTCTTAGATTGGGCGCTGGCTCCAACCCTTACTATTAAATTACTCTAGGCAAGTTTTTTGATTTAACTAGAAACTTCCTCATCTGTAAAATGGGAAATACAATACTTACACCTTATATGGTTTTTTGTGAGCCTTAAATGAATGTATAGCATTCAGCTGATCTGATAATGCTGAATGATTTAAATTATTGATATTTCTCTTGTAAACTAATTTTAATACTTATGTCAATTTTTTAATCTATAAGGAAAACAGTATTAAGAAACCGCAGGTATCCTGCACTAATATTAAGCACAGGATGAGCAAAAATCAATTTTGGTTTTCTGTTAATATTTTCAAGTCTTTATGTTTGGAAGCTTCACCTTTTGAAATTCTACCTCCTCCAAACCTTATTCACCTGGAAAATTGGTTGTTCATTTCTCACCTTGAAAATACATCTTTATGTCCCCACATTTCTACTTACTCATTTATACCTCATCTTCTTTGCCTTCAGCTATGTTACTCAACAATAAATCATTTGGTCAACAATATTCATTGAGCATCTATTATGTTCAATACGCATTTAAAGGAGATAAGAAAAACTAGAAGCATTTCCATTCTGTGAGAAAGAAATCAGAATTTATTAGATAGCTGTATCTTCTGTCAACAGAGGTCTGTACTCTGAGAGCTGACACTCAGAGTCTGACAATATTTGAGACCAGACCGTTTTGTAATATATAATATTGTGGCATTTTTGAGAGTTATATATTGCATATACTTATATTGCATATGATATAATTCATCAGAGATCTGGGGCATTGCCTTATAATTCACATATTACTACAGTAAAATGTATTAATAGTCACTCTAAAAAGAAGGAATAAATACTATAAATGGATTTGCATCAGTTGAAGTCACCTTTTGCTACTAAATAATTCAGACCAAGTGAGGTTTTTGTCTCCAAATGAATTACAAAAATCTTTTCAATTTTTCAGAGTTTTTGTATTTTAGATTTGGAGAAAAGGGATTGTAGACTTGTACCAGACATTTCAGTGAGATGTGACACAGTCTAGATAGATGAGCAAACCAAGATGGCTTCTCTCTCAATAACCTTTTTATTACATAAATTAATACAAGAACAGACATACATGTCCTCAGACCACATTTGTGAACCCTATAGAAGAAACAAGAAAGATATTGAGAGCTATCCAGTATTCTCCTCCCTGATTCCAAATTTCAACTTTGGAAAATCCCAGCCACCACAGATCGGAAGGAAAGTGCGTTTTTTTTAGGAGAGGAATATGTACATAAATGTTAGTTAAGACCCTAGTCTTAACATTGTAGAAGAAGTCAAAGAAAATTTTTTTTTCTATCTTATTTATGGTTTTGCGATTGCGGCCTGCATGAGTAGAGTACTTGGCTCTGGAAGTCTGAAGTTATTTTATATGAAGAATACATGTCCATTCTAAATCAGACTTAAAGAAGTAATGCATTTGAGTGAAAATGTATAACATCAGATTTTTCCTATGAGAAAATCATAAAAGAGGGATAAAACTTCATTGGCCATTCGAGAGGAAAAGGGTATGGGATAAGGGAAGAAGAGAGTGTTAAGAAGGATCCAGGGATACCAATAATGTCTTCGTAATCAGCTTCAACCAACACTGTTGAAGGCAGGGTCATTATGTTGTTGATGGAACATTCCTTCCACCTCGCACAGTTAGTGACTTATTACTAAGATGTTTGTCCCTTCACATCCTCCCTGAAATAGCTTTTCTCCATTTCTGAAGTTACAGCTTTAATCAGGAAATGAGGACCATTGTATAAGTTACCTATGAAACAGTGCAAGTTGCACAGATAGAATGATCCAATACACCATCCATTAACTCTTAACTACATTGATGTTTTTTTCAAGGTTCTGACAAAAAATGAAAAGAGCAGAATACGTTCATGACAAGAGAATGCTGGTTCTAGCTAGTGTCTTTCTCAGAATTTCCCAAATAGTACCTCTATAAATAGTCACCCTCTACCCAGCAGAATTTGATTTGGAAATTAACAGCTGCCTTAGTGAAGAATTTTAGCCCCACAGGAAAAAAAAGAAAAAGTTTATTAGAGAAGCAGCTGCTAATTGCACTGCTGCATTTCCCGAATGTCTGGCTGCTTCTGAGCCACAATACACTGTTCCTCCATATATACAGTGTGGCTGTTCCAACAGTACAACAGTACATCCTTAAAGTGATTTCAGTGTTGTTTTAAAACATAGTCTCATAATGTAAGTCAGTAGAACTACAAGGCGGGATACCTGATTCACTTCAGTGCCCTCAGAGTACTAGTGCTTGGCTTCTTTATTAGTTAATCTACACTAGGCACTTTCCTTTTGCTTCCTGTGGCTGTTCTAGGGGATAGTAATGGAGACTGGATAGGACCTAAGTACTCCCTGTGCCATGGGCAGGTGCCTGGGCAAGAGGCTGTCCTCTCTGTGTCAGAAACTGTGGGAAAGCCATCGCCACAAGGTTGCTATTCAGTCTCTCTAGAGAATTCAGCATTTCTTTTAAATGTTTTGGTTTTATTGAAACCTTTTATTTTTTTATTGAAACATTTTAAGTATTTTTTTTTAGAAGATGTTAAGTAGACCACTCAATATTTCTTTGTGTGAATGATTCTTCTTTCTCTCTCTGTGTCTCAGAGTTTAGAGTTTGCTCCACTGTAAATTGCTGTTAATGTGAAACAATAAAGAACTAAAAAATAAGAATGGGACAGATTAATACACTCATTAATAAATATGTAGTGAGAAACTCTTAGGTGGCCGATGCTGTTTTAAACTTCTAGAATCTTATGTCTAGTAAGAGAGAGAATCCACATTCATAAACGGCTACAATGTAAGATTTTATGTAAGAAGTTCCAAAAAATGGGGAGAGATCAGGAAGGTTTAGAGAAGCGGCTGGCAGGATAACTGAAGTAGTCACAAAAAACACAATGTCTTTTGTCTCTTGTCAAGCTGTAACACTTTTTCAGTTCTCTTCTGTCCTTCCTCTGCATCATAGGTGCTAGAAGGCTGGGAGCAACATTTTCTTGAATCCCTTGCTAGTACATTTTGGGAAAGATTCTGTCAATAAGAGGCACTTACACAAAGTTTGAGGCCAAAAGAGACACAAAACTATATTATTGTTCCTTTGCCAGCAGTAATCCAATGGGTGAGCTACAGCATAGTTGAGGGGTTTTAGTGAATTTTGGTGTTTTCTTTAGAATTACCTACTTTCGTGCTTGAGGCCATCATGAACATCGATGGCAGTTTTCTGTGGTTGTTTGAACTTTCTTATTCTGTGAATGTTAGTGGCAAAACTAAAAACTAGTGGTACTTTTCCCTGATCTTGGTTTCCTGCCACCCTTTCAAGCACCTGTATCCTCATGTTAAACCCTTTCCTAACTAAACTTCCTATACATGTCACCCTTGCTGAGCACAGAGCAGTAAGGAGGATTGGGTGTGGGTGGCAGAGTGGGAGGTAATCGGAAGCCAGGGTTGTCTAGAGATCAGCATGAGCACAAGTACATCATCTTACCATCATTGACATTATCATCACCATTGCCAATATTTGTAGGATGTGCCAGGTACTGTTCTAAGCACATATTAACTCCCTTAATCCTTAAAATAGCTAACCTAAGTGGTATTATTGTAAAAATGAGGAAGTTAGTGTCAAGAGGGGTTAATTAAGCTTGCCTAAGATCACAGAACTACCAGGTAGTGAAACCAGAATTCATCGTGTTTGGACAATGAAAGATACATTTTGAAAAAATAAATAAATATATGGCCAAAGAAATTTAGCCAAAACATTGATGGATGGTCTTTACTAGTGTAAATTACTAATTTTGTTTAAAATTTGTATTTAAAAATGTTTTTAAACTCACAGAGGTTGCAAAAAAGCAACAGAGAGGTCCTGTGTACCTCCCCCACCCCACCCTGAATTGTAACATCTTATGTAACTATAATACAATATCAAAAAGCAGGAAATTGACATCAGTATCATAGTGTTAGCTAGGCTACAGATCATATTCTGATTTCACCGTTTTTTACATGCACTTGTTTGTGTGTTTGTGTGGTGTCTGTTATATATGATATGATCAAATAAATTAGAGTTTTTGAACTCAAGAATTTAACTTCATAATAAAAATATGCCCTAACATCTTTTCAAGAAGAAAAAAGCTTTGCTCAATATAAACTCAGTGTGAGGGAATAATATAACATGATCCTTGAAAATGGCCGTAGGCTGGTTTAATAGAAATGCAGGGGTAAGAGCTCTCTTGTGGTATACATTGCTTAGACCTCATCTGGGCAGTTGCTGTGTTCACCCAACTTAGGAGACAGAAGACAAACTAGAGGAAGAGGAAAATAGATGTTGCAGAGTGATGAACAAGGATCTGAAGTCCCTGCCTTACAAAGGAGGGGTGAGAGAATAGGCACTATTTATCCATGAGAAGAAATGATCCAGGCAAATGTTGTGTCAAGTTGCTCATCAACCCCCATATCTCACTTTTACACATGACACTCAGTTAAGCCAAGTACCCACTGAGGCAGGAGCATCTATACCTTTCTCACTTTGGAAGCTGTCTTCCCAGAAAGACTTCCTTGATTTTTTTATTAATCCTTTCTTGAATATATAAAGCGTTATCCAAATGACCCACATAATGAAGCCTAGTGGTTATCAAAGTGTGATCCAAAATCAGCAGCCTCAGAAATCCCTGGAAATTTGTTAGAAATACTAATTCCTGAACCCCACCTCAGACGTTCTGAATCAGGAACTCTGAGGGCGGAACCCAGAAATCTTTACTGTAACATACCATCATGTAAGCTAATGCACACTAAAGTTCCAGATCTATGGTGTAACCCTTAACTGCCTAGGGTATTATTGTACCAAATATGAATATCTTCTCTCCCCAACGACTGCTTTGTGAGAGAAGGTTCTATATCCCCAACTGTGTCCAGAACAAAACTAAGCATACTAAGATTGATCTAGAAGTGTTAGTCTGTTTTGTTGAGAGAATTGTATCTGTTCTGACATATATCTGGAATTGGCATCCATCCAAGCATGAGAACTTTCTCTGATTTCCTAGGATTTGATATAGTTCACTGTCAAAGCTAAGGTTATTAAAACTGTGATATACATCAACAACTGTCAGTGTTGTTAATACATTTTTTTACACCAAACTGAGAGCACAGACATAGACTTCCCTTAAGGCTCTCCTGTCATATAGACTTGGCACATGTCCTCTGTTGACCAGCTGAGCTAAGGCCATGGCCAAAGGATAACTAACATGCCTTTACTATGCAGCTCAGTTAGCTGGCTTCCATATCAAAGTTTGGGTCATGGGGTGTGTGGGTGGCTCAGTTGGTTAAGCGTTTGACTCTTGATTTCAGCTCAGGTCATGATCTCACAGATGTGCTGACAGTGTAGAGCCTGCTTGAGATTCTCTCTCTCCCTCTCTCTCCCTCTCTCTCTCTGCCCTTCCCTCACTCATACTCACTCTCTCTTAAAATAAATTTTTTAAAAAAAACTTAAAAATCGAATTATTAAAAAAAAAAAAAAAAAAAAAAAAAAAAAAAAAAAAAGCTCAGGCCAGAGAGTGTAGATTCGCCTCTTCCATTCCAGTAAGAATATTGGAGCAAAATTCTTCCATTGGAAGTCATTAGTCTTATTTCCAAAGAAGTGTCACATAATCAAGAAGTATACGTTAAATAAATATTTCTAAGTGGTAAAAGGCATGCACCGTGCTCTTTGAGAGTTGTTTTTAGGGACATCAGAGTGCTTCTGAGTTTAGTTCAAGAGAAAATCCTTCTGCCTCCCATCTCTCCACTGAATCCACAGGCTATGAGCAGTGAGGATCAGGTGCCCAGGATAGGTGATTCTTCTGGGTATGACTCCCAGTTTCCTGAGGGAGTTCCTGGACTTCTTCACTGACTGACAGGGCTAGAAGAGTGGTTCTCAGCATTTAGTGTATTTCAGAGTCATTTGGTTGAGAATTGCAACTCTCAGTGTATTTGAGAACATATTGAAAATATACCTGGAGTCAATCTACAGAAATTCTGATTTAGTGCGTCTGAAGTGAAGCTGGAAATTTTATGTTTTTAGCAAGTACCTATAGAGACTGATTCAGGAGGTCTGTGGAACACACCCAAACAAATTACAAGAAGAACAGTCTCACTTAGAGTATTTGACATAGGCTGAGACCCCAGTGAAGGGGCAGAAAGCAAGATGTCTGTTCTCCTCCCCTTCCCAGCCAGTCTTTAGAAGTGTATCATTGGTAGTGCATGTGCTGCTCATAATATATATACATATATATAACCCAGGGATTATGGCACATATTATGGCAAGCTCCTGTTCTAGGCTCTGGGGATAGTGAGGGAACAAGAGAGACAGATCCACCATTAGGGGAAGACAGATATTAACCATACCAGTATCAAGGAGACAAGGAGTACAACAAAAGTACAGCGATCTGAAGAAACATAGAGTAGAACTATGGCCAGAGTTGAGGAGCCAGGGGTTAGGAAGGGCTGACACTTTAGGGCACTTAAATAAAGATTTCACCCTGAGTGAGGGACATTTGGAGCATATGCAGAATATCATATTGCTATTGCTCATCCTTTGGAAACAGAGGCTGAAGCAGTATAAATTCCTTGCAATCAATTGGCTAAATAAAATATCTTACACTTTATAAAACATAAAACCATTTTTAAACATGTATATAGAAACATATTTATTTAAATGTTATAGCTGCACATAGAGAAATAGCTGGAAATGCATGCTGAAACAATTTTGATATCTGGATTTTGCGATTACTGGTGATTTCCATTTTATCTTTGCATTGATCTACATTTTCCAAATTATTTATAATAAACTTATTATCTTTTGCAATAAAAATATTATTAGAAACATAATAATGCAGACTCTGCAGTAATAATGAAAAGCATTCATATAATACAATTATGGAAAATGTATTGAGCCAAAATACATTTATTAAGCATCTCCTATGTAGATAGTAAAAATCCTAGAACCATAGTCTATAGATATTCTGCTTGTTAGTTGTGTAATATTGGACAAATTATTATGTGTGCCTCAGTTTATTTATCTGTAAAGTAGTTCAATTGCATCCATTTGGTTTTTGTGATAATTAAATGAATAATGCATGTTAAATGCTTAGAACAGAACTTGGTACTCAATAAGCCCTGAATAAATGTTAGCAATTACTGTTTTTACTGTTATTACATAAAGAATTGCTGTTTTTCCCTAATTGTGAGTCACCAGGATTTTCTAGAATATGATTAGAGGTCAGGATCTCATTATTTCCTAAGATAGCCTCTTAGATTATTGAACAGTTCTACTTATTGAAAAGCTCTGTTTTACGCTGAGCCAAGATATGCTTCCCTGGAATTTCCATCCATCGAGCACTCTTCTTTCTATTACAGTACTATAGAAAATTATCACTTCTACACAAATTCCTTCGTGTATGCAGATTGCAGTCTTTCCTTCTCTCAGGCTTCTGTTCGATGAACAGTTCCTCAGATGACATAACATGAGCAGTTCCACTTGCCTTGTACTTTATAAAACTCTATCACGTGTCTTACGTGAGCCTCTCCTCAGTACATAGGGTAATATTACTGCCATCAACATTTTAAGGGACAGTAAATTCAGGCTTGGAGAAATAAATGGCTCATGCAAGATCACAGCTAGTAGGTGCTAGGACTGAGAATTAAACACAGGATGCTTCTCAAACCCAGATGTCCAAGCTTCTTTCCTCTACCACGCCCATTTTAAAATACCATATTTAAATGTAATACTCCAACTGTACACTGAGGGACTCGGCCATGTCTTCAACTGCACCCTTTTATTATTGTAACTTGAGTTCGAGCCTCTGCAACTTCCAAATACAGGGAACTATCCTAGAAGGAATTGGTTACACACATGATGGAGTAGATGAAAAGTCAAATGGGGTGCAGAGGCAACCAAGAGCATAGCAAAAGCAGGAAGCCATTACCACCCCTCAGACACTGAAACACAGTCCAAGAGCCAGGTCCACACAGTGGAAGAATTAAGATCTAGCATGGACCATCTGTGGGAATGAGAGCCGTGTGACACAGGAATGGTGAGGGGGGTGGGGGGGAAGAAATGCTCTTGCTCCTCATCTTTTCCTGCTTCCAGTTATCAGTCCGAGCCTGGCATCGGCTGGACATAACCAGAAGCCAGGATCCAGGGGAACTTTGGAAATGCTGTTCATGAACAGAGCTGAGGTGGGGAAGAGCAAGGACTGGTTCTGAGAGAAGCCTGACTATTGGAGGCACATGTCTTGCTTCTAATTCACAGTGAGCTTATTGCCAAGGTAGACCCAGGCCCTTTTTTACATGAACTTAAAAGACTGTCTTGTTTCGTGTAGTTTTAATTTGGCAAATGGCTTTTCAAATGTAATTACTTAATAATGGCTTTGCTTCTGTCTTGCTTAATTTTGTCTTTCGACTTGTGGTCAGCCTTTTAGATGGTTATAAACCTCTCTTGTCCTACCTAGCCTTGGGTAATAAATCAATTAGTATGTTTCATATACCTGTATTCAAATTATTATTAAATATTTTGAATGAGTCAGGGCTGAGTCTTGAGATCAGCAGCCACAGAGGGGCAAGGTGGGGGCGCATGAGGTACAAAATTTCAAGTTGTACCAAAAAACTCAGTGATCAGGATGAACAAGATTTTTATGTACTGTTTTTAAAAATCAAAATCATGCAAAACTCCAAGGTAAACAAAATACCAAAATTATAATTATACATAAGGACACAATCCATAGGTGATTAATATTTATCAATTTATCAATTTTTCAGCCAACTACAAATTCTTTTTATGCTCTAACTTAACCCACCCATTTCATCTATTACTGAAGAATAAGATAAAGTACTTTGTCAAATATCTCTCAAATTGTTTGATACATTATGTTCTAAAATCTAGTATACTGATTTCCTCACGGTGTGGAAGAAGAAGAAGAAGTCAAGTTCAGATCCGAAGCTTATATAAATTGGGGATTATCATTCTCTGAAGCCAATTATAACAAATGTATCCCTAACTTGACATTACTTTGTGCCAAATGTCCAAACTGTGGCCTCCTGAGAACAGGGAAAGTGTGGGGAGTGCAAGTGGACAGAGACAAGGGTCTTAACTGCTTGTGGCTAATATATTTTGCAAACCTGACAAATGCATGTTGTCGTGAATGTATTGTGCTGCTTCTAAGGACATGGGAGGGGTCCTTCCAAGTGAGGCTTTATTAATTTCATTTAGAGAAAATTTTTAGTAAAATTTTCTTCATGTAAAATAAGTCACAGCAGCATCTTACATCATGCGTTATTACACAGATCTGATTCCTTTCTAGACCAAATCCATGTCTTCTGACCAAAATCTCTTCTTTTTTAAAAAAAAAATTTGTATGCATTTTTAAACGTTTATTTGAGAGAGGAAAGAGAGAGAGCGTGAGTGCGCCCCGAGTGGGAGAGGGGCAGAGAGAGGAAGAGAGAGAGAATCCCAAGCAGGCTCCGCACAGTCAGCACAGAGCCGAACGCAAGACTCAGTGTCATGAACCATGAGATCATGACCTGAACCAAAATCAAGACGTGGACGCCTGAACAACTGAGCCACCCATGTGCCCCAACTAAAATCTCTTCTATATAAATGAGAGGATTGGAAGACATGATTTTGAAAGTGCTAATTAAAAAAAAAAAAAAGTCTATTTTGTAAAATAAAAGCTGTTTCAAAAATAATCTAGAACAAAAGTGACCATCAATTTCCCCAACATAGGTTTTATAAAAAGAAGTCTAAATATAAAGTATATTTTTAAGTAAAATGTATCATTTACAAAAATGCTGTCCCAATTAGAAAGAACAGCTAATTCACAGATTTTTTTTTTCTAACAAAGACAGATATCCTGTTGTACTTTAACCATGAAACCAACCAGAAAAGAGAAAGGTAAATGAGCATTAAATCTTCACAAAGTCCCACTGGTGCTTTCTAAAGAGGATCATGTCTAAAAACAAGCCCAACTATGGATAAGATTGGGAATTTTAAAGAAATGATTTTAAAATGCTAATATGAATGCTATAAACTTGAATCTCTATCTTATGTTTAATAGTTTAAAATTAATTCCCTTCCAAAATTGTGACATTGCTTTTTTTTTTTAACTGTTTTTTAATGTTTGTTTATTTTTGAGAGAGACAAAGTGTGAGTGGGGGAGGGGCAGAGAGAGGGATACAGAATCTGAAGCAGGCTCAGCTGTCAGCACAGAGCCCGAATCGGGGCTTGAATTCAAGAATGGTGAGATCATGACCTGAGCCAAGGTTGGATGCCTAACCAGCCAAGCCACCCAGGTGCCCCAGCATTGCTTTTTAAGTCAGTGGAAAACCGAGAATGGCCAATTCTTCACAATGAACCTCAAAAGCAATGTGTTAGGATACATGATAGTGTGGTAAGACAATCTGAACTAAATGATTGATGTATAAGAAAGATATTTTTGGTCTTTAATCTTGGAAATGATAAATACCCATTTTAAAACAAAAGGCAAAGCCTGACTCAGCTAATCTAAATACATTTCTTTATCACTTGTGAAAAACACCCACAAATAAGAGACAGATTTTCTTTGCTCACATTATAATAACTTTCCAGATCTCTTTAAATTTGTAAAACTGCCAGTTGACTCTAATAAAAAACAATCAGCATAATTTCCTCTGGCTTGATATTTAAACACTGAATTTGATTATTTAATTGATACTGAGTTTTGAATCTCAATGTTTAAAAGCCAACTTGAAAAATTAAGTCTCGGTAGTTTAGAAGCATGGATTGCACCTAAAATTCACAGTAAAAAATAAAACAATGCAAACCTATGTCGTTTTACTAGTAGTGCGGTATTATTTTGACAGCGACCTGGTTTTTGTCAGCATATAAATGGTATTTATTTTAGTTGTTATTTATTCTAATAAGTGCCATCTATTTTTAGATTCATTGTATAGTTCTTGATTTACTACTATTAGGTCCATTATACAGTCTTCTTAATTGTTTTCCAGAACATGTCTAAATCTTATCGGATTAAGTGTAAATAAAATTTGATTTCGTTCCTTCTTCATACAATCGCACCTTTCAACCAGTGAATATCAGTTGCTGTTGGGGAGGTAAACCACCACTGTAGCAAAAGATGGGAACAATATAAAGTACACTGAGTTTTAGTATCTGTAAATAGCATCCATTGGTTTCAGCTGACCCATATGAAGGGTAAGTAGGCATTGTACAAATGTATTTGTAACAACTTGATCCCATGTGGTCTCGTTTATGCAAAGGAGGTCAAGAAAACCCCTAACAACCCACTCAGCTCAGCAGTCATATTGTGATAATGAACTAGTTATCGTCTGTAAGATATTCAACTACTTGTGGATAGAACAAAATTTATATTAGCATATTCATCATTATACTTTGAAATAAGTTTTGGCACTCATTACTCATGAATAAAAGAATGTCAGTGCAATGAAATCCTCTGAGGCAATTTTCATAACATGAGCATTTATTTCTTCAACCAAAACCTTCCACGACTAAGGCACTTTTTGGAAATTGAACTTAATGCTTCAAAGTACCTATGTGAAAAAAGGATGAAATTTAATTTTTGAAGGTTGTTTTTTTTTTATTATTTCATAGATTTCCACTTGAGAAGATGCAGCAGGTGCAATTCAGAATATAAAAAATAACTACCTCCTTTGTTTATGATGACGTAAATGTCTAGATTCTTATTCTGACCAATTCATGTTTCCTTCTATGTGTGAAAAAGGATCAGGCCTCAAACCTGATCTGAGCATAAGGTAATTTCTCATCTCCTGTGATGGAGATGTTTATTGGGAATTTGTGTTTTTAGGGATAAAATAGGGTCCTCTATGTTGTACTTACTGTGTATTTATAGGGCACTTTGAACTTGAGAGTATTTCAGTGAGTTTTAGTTGTCATTTCTCATTGTTTTCCTTGCAGTTGTATGATTACCATCATTTGATAAAGAAAATCATGAACATTAAGGTTCTGGTTTACATTGTGCCAAAAATAGCTATCATTCCATCACTGCAACTGATCCAGTCATGGCAGAGAAAATAGCAGCTTAGTCATGACATTCGGGACTAGCAGGACAATAAAAAAAGTAAATAAAAATAAAAAAATATGTACAGTACTTTTATGGGGATATCTTAAATAAATTTACTATGTTCATCTAAGATAGAAATTTATCATAAAACTTCAGACCTGGCAACTGCCCAGCATGGGAATAAATACTCATGGAGATGACACCAGATGGGAGGGCTACTCCCCACCGCCATCCCCCAAAGATATAAGTCATTTCCATCATGTGCATACCAAAACACTTCTATTAGTTCATTTCAATTTTCTTTTTCACATTAAGAATTAGATTTCCCCAGTGTGAATATTTTGAAGAAAAATGATAGCTGAAATGTAGTGAGTCTTGGCTGTATGTCAGCCACTATCATGGGTTATTTTTGCCCAATCTTCAGAAAGTTCATGGGCCTATGACTCACATTTTATGCCTAATTTACAGGGAATGTGATAAAGACCCAGAGAGAGAAGACAAGAAACTTGACTAAATTCACACTAATTTTGATAGAGCTATGACTGGTACTCAGTGATCTGACTTTAGCTTTACCATTTCATCAGATGGGGGAGAAATATACCCGGCATGATGTTCATCACTCAGGTTTTTTCTCAGTCTTGACCCGTGGACCCATGACTTGGTCCCAGGTAGAGAAGGCATGATGAGTAAAACCTGGAGTACTTGTTCTCGCTGAAAACTCACAAGGCAGCAGTACTGTGGTATTCGCAAAATGGGAGTGGGCCGGCCTGCACACAGCATACCATGTGCTTCATGAAGACAGCTTCCACCGCTGAAGTTTCATACTCTGATTTGGCATCTTGAGGTTTTCAGGCCAGGAGTGGGGTATTGCTTTATGATGGTATCAAGGAAGACGTGTCAGGTGGGCCTGGTGAAAGCCTTTGCATTTTTCGAGAGGCTAGAAGAGCAGAAGAAAAAAAAAAAGGCCGGTTTTCAGTGCCTAAAACAACTACAAGAACACAGGAGAATGCCAGTGAGAGATTCCCCACAGACTCCTTAATTAGGTGGGGAGGAAATAATTTCCCTGGAAGTTAAAGATTCTGCAATAAGAAGTAAGAGCGAGAGCCCAGAACACCAACATCACTATTCATCTCACTCCATTTTTACCTGCCTCCCCTCCAAGGCTGGGGCAGTCCAAGAAAACACAAAGTATGAAGTTAGTCCCCTGACCGTGTCCTTTGTACACGAGCTATTTGACAAAGAGTTTTTAAAAGTTCTCACTCCACTGTTGATGTTTTGGATTTTCATGATTTTTCTATATATGTGGCTCACTGTGCACGGTCAGTAGGATGTCATACTGTGATTACCAAGACCTGAGTTTAATCTCTTTAATACAGCATATAATTGTCTCTGACCAGAAAAGTAAATCGACATTGTAATTATATTCAAAGTTAATACATAGGTTTAGGGAGTAATACGGAGAAAACATCTCAACATCATAGCAGCCATGTAGGTGCCAGGATGGGGGCTATACAGATGCTGCTACACTAACCTAATCATTGTTTTTTGTTGTGTTTCATGCTTCTGGTATTTTTAGGGGCCTGTACATGGGAAATCTTTATTATTGCTTTTTTATGGCTGGGACTATTCCTGTTGATTTTTAACAGAATAAAGTACAGGTATGGTCTGAAGGATTTTTCATTCAAGGTCAGAAAGCAGGCAGATTGTCAGGTATATTGAGAATGATTACAGAATGTACACACACATACCTATATGGGCTGTGTCCCTTGGAAGAGGGACAGGGACCTTTCTTTGCTCAGTTTCAGCAGTATCAAAGTGACATGCTGATCATGGTAGGCAGCTTAAATACAGTAATCCAAAAGAAAGAGTCTTCTCAATTGCCAGGAATATTGCCAAGGTTAGGAGGCTTCTAAGAGGTGTGGCAGTCAGGATCTGGGATTCGTCCTGGAAACACACACAGCCCACCCACACGTTTCCCTTGAATGAGGATTAGGCAATGGACACCTAGCCTTTCTTTCCCCTGATAGAGGCATGAACTTTGGGTCCCTCAGGGCTCCATATGGTTACTCTCAGTGTATCCTCCCTGAATCCCTCAATAAAAGAAGCTCTGCCTACTGTGGCTTTGCTTCTGACATCCATAATAATGATTAGTAATAATACTTCGTTTCAGTAGAGGACTTGGCATTCTCCAAAAGCATTTCAAACCTTTTATCCCCTGTGATGTAGAGTTAGGGTGACATTTAGCCTTGATTTGCAGAGGGCACAGACTCAAGGAAAGACTTGGTCTATGTCCGACAGCTAGTGAGTGGCAAAGCCAGCGCTGATGACATCAGGTGACTTCTATTGCCACAGTCCCATGCTGCCTCTAGAGCCATGGCCAAGTTTCTGAAAAAATGAACCCCTAAACTGCTGGAAAGATTCATCTTCAGCTTTTACTTACCACAAGGGATTCTGGGGCAGTAAGTCCTCTTTAAAATGTTGGATGAAGTGAACAAAGAGATGAACTTTTTTTTTATTTGTAATCTTTGTCATAAGTTTCTGTTTATCATTGACTCTGCAATGATGAGCAAATTGTTAGCTTCTCTGACAATCGATTTCTCTATCTTTAAAAAAACAGAGGAGGGGGGGTGCCTGGGTGGCTCAGTCGGTTAAGCGTCCGACTTCGGCTCAGGTCATGATCTCACGGTCTGTGGGTTCGAGCCCCACATCAGGTGCTGTGCTGACAGCTCAGGGCCTGGAGCCTGTTTCAGATTCTGTGTCTCCCTCTCTCTCTGCCCCTCCCCTGTTCATGCTCTGTCTCTCTCTGTCTCAAAAATAAATAAATGTTAAGAAAATTTTTTAAAAAACGGAGGTAATATTTGCCACTTACTGATGTCACTAGAACTAAGGAATTAATACCTCCAAAGTACTGTGAAAGAGATTATTTCAAAGACAAGCTCTACAAATAGAAATATGAGATTTAGACTGAATACATTTAAGTGTTATTTTTGAGCTAAAATTACAATTTCACCACTGATTTTTACCACCCTGAACTCTTCATTGTTTTGTATTGTTATTATGATGATTTCTTTTTCACTTTAAGTGCCTAGGCAGTAGATGGACTTTCCAGTTTTAAAGATTCTGCCATTTTCCAGCTCACTGCTGCAGCTTGAAATCCCATTATCTTGTACCTCCACCTGAGACTTCATTTTACTTGGTTTGTATTAGCTAAGGATATAAACATTGCCTATTTTGCTCTACATAGGTAACCATGTGTTCTTTAGATACTGACTCAGAAAAAAAAAAAAAAAAAAAGCCTCGGATGATGGAGCAGGCTTTGCTTTAACACTAAAAGTGCCACTTTGCTCCATAATCTAACAATGACACAACAGTACCACTGGCCCTGGTGATTGTTGCATTACAGTGATAGTCTTCATTAGTCAGGCTGACATGCCTCCCACTCAGGGGAACTATAGGATGTGTAATCTCTCCAAAGAGAGCCTGAGGTGTAGCAACCAGACAGCTGAAGTCTTCTTAATTAATGACTCTACTTCAATAGGCCAGAGTTACTCGGGATAAAACTATTAAGATAGAGAGACATCTATGGCTTGCACATTTGACGTGTTATGCTTATTTTTCAGAAGCCATTTTTAGATAAGAAGGGCAGACTTACACCCTGGATCGGATCGTCCAAGAACCTGAACCAACAAAATGTTTTCCATAAAGGTGCTATTTATTATCTGTCCATGTTGACCTTGAAATGGTACAGAAGCATTTTTCTGAAAGAACCTGAAATTTGGAAATCAGTATTTTCATGAATGATAGTATACATTATTAACTATTTCACAGGAAGTAATTTTTTTCTTTTTTTTTCAATTTTTTTTCACGTTTATTTATTTTTGAGACAGAGAGAGACAGAGCATGAGCAGGGGAGGGGCAGAGAGAGAGGGAGACACAGAATCCGAAACAGGCTCCAGGCTCTGAGCTGTCAGCACAGAGCCCGACGCGGGGCTCGAACTCCCGGACCGTGAGATCATGACCTGAGCCGAAATCGGACACTCAACCGACCGAGCCACCCAGGCACCCCAATAATTTTTTTCTAAATTAGGTTAGCATCATTTAGTTTTTCTATCTTTCTCTTGTTTTTAGAAAGACATTGAATTAATATACTGCTAAAAGTCCTCTAAGACATAAAAACTTATCTTTTAAAGGTCTGCCTTTCTAAGTGCTTCCCTTAGTCTTAATGAATAGTGTCAACCACAAAAAAAAAAAAAAAAAAAAAAAAGCAAACATAACAGTTTATTTCTCAAAAGGTCTGTTTATTTGTTTATTTTCTTAAAGACAGGGAATGCTAACTCAAAATGCTCAAAAATACTCATTTTGCTCATGCCCCCTTCCTTGTATTTGGACACTTGGGTTAGGGTTGTGCTTTTTGTGTTGCTGTGCTTTATTTTATAAGGTAAGCTATGTTCTTTCATTAGCCAAGACAGGACACTGCCCTCTCATTCGTCTCACACCCACTTAAAGCAAGCCCACTACATTTAGAGGAGAACTGACAATATCTTCACCAGAGCCAGTAGGTTGGAATATAACCAAAGATTGAGAATTTGTCCACTTTATTGAGCTAAAATTCCTTGATGTTGACAAGAAATTTTCCCCTATGGATACTTGGTATGTTTTACTATCAGACTGGTCCTGTGACAACAGTGTTAGATAAATAATATAAAATGTCTATTACCTTTTCTGAGAACTTCTTAGTGCCTCATTGAAAAAAAAAGTCACTAAAATACATAGAGAAATTAAGGCTATGTCTATGTAATTGAAATAAATTATATTATTTAAAAATAAGTTACTTTGGCCATTTTGATGCTAAATTGATAGAGTAGAAGAACGAGAGCCAGAGTCTACACCTTCTTTATAAGAATTTGGAGTATTGTGATGTGGCTGTGTTTTTCAAATCACAAAGTTTAAGTTGTCAGTAAAAACATTGTTATAGCCCAAATATTTTTTTAAAAATGTTTCTCTTGACTATTAATTCTAGAAATCTTTAAATGCATTTTTTGTTATTATGTTTTGTTACGATGACCCCCAATCTTAATTCCTGCTTTTATTCTTCTCCCCATTAAAATAAAAAGATAGCTTCAGGAAACTGTGGTATGTCACTTTTATACCATGAACACTAAGAGAAAAGCCACTTAGAATCTGAGAAACCCTAATAAAAATTTTAAGTTGGTAGGCAGTATGTTTCGGTGTAATATCTACATCACTAAAGCAAACCAGCTGTTACATACCTGATATAAAGTGCATTCTTTTAATTCATGGGTAAGCCCATAAAATGTACCAATACAACTGCAATTTTAAATGCTTCAATAAACTGACAGTGTTACTAAGCTAAAGGTGAAATTCCTTTAATGTACTTAGGAACTCAGAAGAATATTACTTTATAACTTCCTTACCTAGATAATTATAGTATCTTGGTATGTTTAGTTAGTATTGGAATTTCAGCTAATATTGACCAAAGAAGCTAGTGTGGCTATATTTAAACTCTTATCTTCATAAGAGCGTCATCACACTCCACAGAATGTTTTAAATATTTTAAAATCAATAAGATCTGTTACTCTCAGAGCACAGTTCAAATTTATTCATTTTTTTCTGTCAAATTATTTTTCCAGTTTTATCCACCTGAACTGAGGGAAATCAAACAACTACTCTTTAATTCTATTTCAGCCCTTCCTTTTTGAAGCCAGGATGAAATCATGTCAGTGCTTAATATAACCATATACTTCCACATTGAAATGATAAGTAATTGATTATGACTCAGAGTCTGTAAAAGATTGGTGATTAGAGAAACCATATCCTGCCCAAATAAGTTTATTTCATTCTCATTTTCCAGATGGTACCTGTGTCATTAATGTTTTTTTACCAACATAGTTTTAATGACCTTAACAAGCAGATAAAGTAAAAAGAAAAAGCATATAATGTGTACTAGGGACTGTCTGACTAAATTTATGTAGCTTGAATTCATTTTTCTGCTGCTCTGTTTAATGAAGCATAAAAATAAGGTCACAATATTGGAAACTTGTGGCCTTTCTTTCATAGGAGAAGGAATAGAAATAAAAAGTACAGTAACCTGGGAGTGGGTCATGGTGGGTGCATCTTAGCTACGTTAAACTCATGTGGGATCACAATAGGGTAATCATATAATTCATCTTCCAAATCAAGTTATGATTGGCTTGGATAGGGCATGGCTAAAACGTTCCCAGGTAAACTGGATTGTGTGGTCACCCTTCACATATATGCATCATATCTTCAGTAGTGCACAGCTGTTTGATACGAGAAGAATAAAATGGACTATATCATCAATAGCTAGCACAACATGTTCCAAACCATGGAGAGAACATTGAAGGACCCTCTCCAGTTGAATTAGAACTATAAAATTATATTTCAGGAACAGTGTGAGATTTATTCAATTGAGGTTTCCTGATTTTTCTTCACTGAACTGAGTTTCTATGTCACTTCTGAATATGTAACTCCTTTCCTCATCACACCTTTAAAATAAATCAGTTATGTCTTTGGAAATATCTTCTCCCACTCCATAGGCTGACTTTTAGTTTTGTTGGTTATTTGTTGACTGAATGAGAGCCAGAGTCTACACCTTCTTTGTAAGAATTTGGAGCATTGTGATGTGACTATGTAGAAGCTTTTTATCTTGATGAAGTCCCAATAGTTCATTTTTGCTTTTGTTTCCCTTTCCTCTGATGATGTGTCTAGTAAGAAGTTGCTCCAGCCAAAGTCAAAGAGGTTTCTGCCTGTGTTCTCCTCTAGAATTTTCATAGTTTCCTGTCTCACATTTAGGTCTTTCATCCATTTTGAATTTATTTTTGTGTGTGGTGTAAGAAAGTGGCCCAGTTTCATTCTTCTGTATGTTGCTGTCCAGTTTTCCCAGCACAGTCCAACACCCCAAAAAATAAATAATACAGTTAAGAAATGAGCAGAAGATGTGAATAGACATTTTTCCAAAGAAGACGTCCAGATGGCTAACAGACACATGAAAAGATGCTCAACATCACTGATCATCAAGGAAATACAAATCAAAACCACAATGAGATACTACCTCACACCTGTCAGAGTGGCTAAGATTAACAACACAGAAAACAGCAGATGTTGGTTAGGATGTGGAGAAAGAGGAACACTCTCCTACTGTTGGTGAAAATACAAATTGGTGCAGCCACTGTGGAAAACAGTATGGCATTTCCTCAAAAAGTTAAAAATAAAACTACCCTAAGATCCAGCAATTATACTACTAGGTATTTACCCAAAGGATACAAAAATACAGATTTGAAGGAGTACATGTACCCCGATGTTTATAGCAGCATTATCACCAATAGCCAAACTATGGACCGAGCCCAAGTGTACATCAACTGATGAGTGGATAAAGAAAATGTGATGTGTGCGTGTGTATATGTGTGTGTGTGTATAAAACTTGCTCTAATATATTCCGTGTATACACACACACACACACACACACACACACACACACACACACATTATAGTAAAACCTTGGTTTGTGAGCATAATCCATTCCGGCAACATGCTTGTAATCCAAAGCCCTTGTTTTTCAAAGTGAATTTCATCATAGGAAATAATGGAAACTCAGATGATTCATTCCACAACCCAAAATTGTTCATATAAAAATTATCATAATACTGTAATGTGATACAAAATATTAAAGAAAATACAAAATATGAGGAAAAATTAATTAACCTGCACTTACCTTTGAAAACCTTTGTGGCTGGTGTGAGGGAGATAAGAGAAAGGATTATGGTGTAGGATGACTTTCACTATCATTAATAGAATCACTGCTATCTGTTGGCTCAATGGAATCTTTGCATAGGGGCCATTGTGTACACTCACATCGATGTTGACTACAGTACAGTATTAATAAACTCTTGTCATATACTGCATTTAATGAAACTGGCAATAAGGCAACAGAGGAAAGGGTGTATATCTGCAGGCAGCCTGACCTAGAATGAAGCGAAGCATTCCTAAGCTTACTCTTGTATAGAAAAGCAAAGGACTGTCCATAGGTGCTTTGAAATGACAAAAAATACACTAGTGACAATTGTGGACACCTTACAACATTCTGAAAAATCACTGATTTCTGCCAAACACCGCTGCCTGAGACTGAGCATCTGACAATGGGAGTCAATCATCCACAATCCTGCAGAGGAGAGAAAGAGAGAGAAGAACCATTGGCTCAGTTGTGATCATGTGAGGTTCGGCATCATGTACTACTTGTATTCAAGACACTGCTCATTTATCAAGTTAAAATTTATTAGAAATGTTTGCTTGTCTTGTGGTATACTCACAGAAAAAGTTACTCACAATCCAGGGTTATACTATGTATACACACACACAAAATGGAATATTACTTAGCCATCAAAAATAATGAAATCTTGCCATTTGCAATGACGTGGATGGAGCTACAGTGTTTTATGCTAAGCAAAATAAGCCAGAGTGACATATGATATCACTCGTATGTGGAATTTAGGAATCAAAACAGATGAACATATGGGAAGAGAAAAGGCAGCAAATCATAAGAGACTCTTAACGACAGAGAACAAACTGATGGATGGAGGTGGGTGGGGGTGGGGTAGATGGGTGATGGGTATTAAGGAGGGCACTTGTTATCATGAGCACTGGGTGTTGTATGTAAGTGATGCATCACTAGATTCAACTCCTGAAACTAATATTACACTATATGTTAACTTACTAGAGTTGAAGTAAAGATTTTGAGAGAAATAAGATAAAATAAATCAACTAAAGCTTGCCTTTATAGAATTATCTCAAAATTTAATTAAAAAGCTTAATTAAAACTTGTTCTAATATATTCCGTCTGATCCATTCACATGCTTTGTTGGGTATGTTCCTCATAGGAGGTGGCATATGGAGGAGGATGCTTTACAACTTTTACAAGCCTATCATGCTCTTATCCAATCCCAAAATGTCTTTTGAAAACCATAGTGAACATGGACTAAAATCTATTTCAAAACATTTCAATTCTATTATTATAAAGATAGAAATATGCAAAAGCCAGCTATATGCCACTTCTTATTATGTAGAAATGGAATATCTGTATTGCAAGGTTAACCTAACTGGCCATCCACTTGATTCCTGGACTGTAAATTTCTTTCTGTAAAGGGAGAACTTTCTGGCTGAATTAAAATGTGAATAATATATCTAATAGCTCTGGAACTAGATGTCAGAGGTGGTTCTAAAGTCCCTGTTTCCCTAAATATTGTTTAACCAACATAAAGATCTGGGGTTCTGTCCAACCTATCTGGCAGGTTCAAGATCTTTTAAAAGTAAATTTGAGTCATCAAGGACAGTTACTACACACATTGACAAACTGTGTTCCGAAGAACATTCTTTATGATCTTAAAAGTTAATTCAAGAAACATAGTGTACTAGGGCAAGTAAGTTTGGGGAAATTTTTATACCGTAGTCCTCTCTTGTAGATTCACAATGCAGATACAGCATATTAAAGTTCCAGAGAAGCCTTGACTTTAGAAAATCTGTTTACAGGGGTGCCTGGGTGGCTCAGTCAATTCACCATCCAACTCTTGATTTCTCTTCAGGTCATGATTTCATGGTTTGTGAGTTCAAGCCACACATTGGGCTCTTTACGGACAGCGTGGAGCCTGCTTGGGATTCTCTCTCTTTCCTTCTGTCTCTGCCCCTCCCCTACTCATGAGTGTGCTCTCTCTCTCTCTCTCTCTCTCTTAATAAATAAACTTAAAAAATATATATTTACATTTATTTAACCTAGTATCTCTCAAAACAATTTACCAGTGAAGATTTTGGGGGGGAATATTTTATGATAGCAAAGAACTGTGGTATTCCTTAGAAAAAAATTGGGAAAATTTTTTGAAGATAGTTGAGAAGGCACTGTAACAAGCAAAGCTAACAGAGGACTCAAAATGTGGGAAACATTTACATGATGAGCCTTCACTCATACATGATGAGAATGTATGTTGCTCTCACTTTGGGGCATTCCTTATTTGATTCCTTAGGAGCATGATGAATAAAACAATTCCTAATTGAAAAGCTCTGAAAATAATTTGTTAAGTAAAAGATATACTCATTACTGAATGGCAATAATATGAGGTGAAATACAGACACCCACTGATTTCAATGTAAAACAAAGAGGTAATATGCACAGGGAAATATTTAGAAAGATAATATTAAAGTAGGGGAGAGGGACGCCTGGATGGCTTAGTTGGTTGAGCGTCCAACTTCAGTTCAGGTCATGATCTCATGGTTCGTGGGTTCAAGCCCCACATCAGGCTCTGTGCTAACAGATCAGAGCCTGGACCTATTTCAGATTCTATGTCTCCCTTTCTCTCTGCCCCTCCCCTGCTTGTGCTCTGTCTCTCTCAGTCCCTCAAAAATAAATAAATGTTAAAAAAAAATTAAAGTAGGGGAGAAAATTTATGTTTTCATTTTTTCTGTTATTCTTGAAAATAGATGGCTTTTCTTGTAGATCAAAAATGGTCAAATATTAATATCACATTTTCAACCTAATAGACTCTAAAACTTAAAAAAAAATTTTTATTGTATGGCAGAGACAAATAAGCATTGTCTTTTTTATGACTACTCAGGAAGCGTTTGGCCCAGTTGTGTCAAACTTGATGTATCTCATTAAAATCCTAAGCTTTGTCTGGTGTAGCATATATTTTTATGACTTGTTAATTTTTGTTTCTGTTTTAGCCACCAATGTTTCTTGGGGAACTGATTTTTGGTCATAAGTTGTATATTTTAAACAAAAAAAATAACTTGCAGAAAAAAATATATATGTAACTTGCCTATTTTCTTTACAATTAACTAATTTTTCACACATGAGGACTTTGAAAATATATTAATTTATGTATTTAGGTTCAGATCACTTGGGTTTTCATTGCTATTTAGGAATGTGTGAGTTTTTGAATTACTGTATTGAAGTAAAAAAGATTACTGCTGACTACATTGTTTTAACTTGAGCAATTGTAAGGTGATTGTGTGTGTGTGTGTGTCTGTCTGTCTGTTTGTCTGTCTGTCTGTCTGTCTAATCCTGGGGAAGGGAAGGCCTGAGAGTAACATACAAGATTCCACCAAATACAAAAGTTATTCTGTTTTCTTTAATAGTCTAAGTAGAAAAGTAGAATTGGTGGAAAATGTAACTGTTTCAATGCAAAGTATATTAAATCTAGATAAAACCAAAAAGCTTGGTGTTTTTCTTAGGCCTATTTCGTCATATGCCCTTCGATGTGACTAATCTGTGTTGAGAACATTCTTTGAAGTTTAATCCTTTAGTTTTTCTGCAACAAAACTGCTAGGCATACCCATAGGGTAATGAATGGAAACATGGACGTAGTTCATTAGAGAATATAGGAGATCAAGGTCATGTGCTGCAGCTTCACCATCCATAGATTTTGTTTCACCTCTGATGATTATGTTTCACTAACAATATGCTATAAGGAATGGAAAGACCCCTACTCACCCACATAGTTCAGATATTTCAGAATCAGAAAGTCTGTCCATCTGCCTGAAGAAGGAAATGGGACTAGATTATTGTGACTGCTACTAAAATATGTATTTGAGAGGTGCCTGGGTGGCGCAGTCGGTTAAGCGTCCGACTTCAGCCAGGTCACGATCTCACCGTCTGTGAGTTCGAGCCCCGCGTCGGGCTCTGGGCTGATGGCTCAGAGCCTGGAGCCTGTTTCCGATTCTGTGTCTCCCTCTCTCTGCCCCTCCCCCATTTATGCTCTGTCTCTCTCTGTCCCAAAAATAAATAAACGTTGAAAAAAAATTTGTATTTGAACCAACAGTGTGATTAAGTGAGGGATGACCTCTTATTCCCAGTCTATTAAACTTCCAAATTCCCCTTAATCCCAATTTTCATCATGAATTAAGAAAGTGGTATGTGGGGCGCCTGGTTGGCGCAGTCGGTTAAGCGTCCGACTTCAGCCAGGTCACGATCTCGCGGTCCGTGAGTTCGAGCCCCGCGTCGGGCTCTGGGCTGATGGCTCAGAGCCTGGAGCCTGTTTCCGATTCTGTGTCTCCCTCTCTCTCTGCCCCTCCCCCGTTCATGCTCTGTCTCTCTCTGTCCCAAAAATAAAAAAATAAAAAAAACGTTGAAAAAAAAAAAAAAAAAAAAAAAAAAAAAAAGAAAGTGGTATGAGATGAGTTTAATCTCCTTATGTTGATCAGGTAGGAATCCATGAAGAAAAGAAGTCCCATATTCTGGTGGAAGCCTTACATTATGAAAACTTTGGTAGGTCTTCCTTTGCCTGTGTCAGAATTTACTCCTTCGCTTCTCTTCAGTTCTCTTGAACCCTTAACAAACACTGAAACCAGTAACACTTAAATATCTCAGAAGGGAGCTTTTGGTGAAGAACATACTTTCCCCCACATCATCCAAAATATATTTTATAGAAATGAAACCAGCTTTTGTAATCAGAATTTGAAAACAGATAAATCCCCTAAAAGGCTCACCTGACTGTGAGTAGGGCTTATATTCAAATGTCTACAGGAACCAAAGAAGTGATGTAGTCCTGTGAGGACCATGGAGGAAGCTTGCCTCCACCAGTTGCCTCCAGTCAGCTCCAGCTAATTGTTGATATGCAGAAATGCAAATCCAATATTGCCTGGTCTTGAAATTTTTCAAAAGCAGTTGGAAATTTTTGTTTTTATATGAAAGCTCCAACAATTATATGATGATAACTAGTTGAGAATGTTTTGAAAACCTTTTACTCCAACCAAACATCTATTCTCTGTCAATTTCCAATCTGGGCTCTTAAGATTTTCCTTATATATAGATTTTCTTATATATAGATTGTACCTTCTCCGTTCATTCCTACTAGCTCTTGGCCCAAGACATATCCTCAAAAGCATATTACTGGAGTGGAATTATATGTTTGTATTAGAACATATCGGTACTCATCCTGAAACATAAATTCCCAGGAAAACAGTTTGCCAATGAGATTTTTTTATTGAGGTTGACTTTTATATTCAGAACTACATTTGGTTTTAAAAATACTGAAATCCAATGTATTTAAACTTCTAGTTCTTTGCATTTTTAAGTTTAGATTAAAAATTGTTATACTTCAACAAAAGACTTTAAAGAGACATTAACATATCCAATTTTAAAAATTAATTAAATTCCTTTAAGTCTTTTATATTTCATTTATAATGTATTTGACTTCCTTTTAAAATATCTTATTGCAGTTGTCTGTTGTATAAGGTATTCCCATTTATGTAAACATTCTAATAAATTGAACAAAGTAAACTTAGAGATATGAGAAATTTAAGTTCTCATACATTATACTACTAAATATAAATGTCATAAGATTTCATCTTAAAATTCTAAATCCATATGTTACTAAAATTTCACTTTTCAATTTGGATTATAGTACTTACAATATATTTCTAGTACTAGCATACAGTTCTTTTTTTAAGTTTTTTTAAAATTTGGTTTATATTATTTAAGAGAGAGAGCATGTATGTGCATGAGCAGGGAATGGCCAGACAGAGAGGGAGAGAGAAAATCCCGAACAGGCTCCGCACTGTCAGTGTAGAGCCCGATGTGGAGTTTGATCCCACAAACCATGAGATCATGGCCTGTGTTGAAACCGACTGAACCACCCAGGTGCCCCTCATATATTAATTTCATGATTTTGATTGTCTTAAATATTTTTGTGGTTAATAGTTAACGTTATTGGAATTAAGAGAGACTTCACTACTAAAACTATTGTGTCATCTAAACAATTTTTGTTTGTAAGCTAAGCTGGCTGAGGTCTCATATACAACCAGAGCTATGAAGCAAGATACTGCACTACTGTTGGAGATGTCAAGGGAACGTATTAAGTCCTGTTAATTACCCAGAACATAGGAGTGATCCTCTCACTCTCAGAGCCCATATAGTCTACATCCCTACATTTGAATCATTACCATTGCTGTGCCACAGCTAGCCTATACACACAGACTCATGAGAACTGACAGTTAAAATTTCAGGAATTGTGCAGGCCAACTAGTTATTAAACACCGCCATTATTAAAATTAAATTATATAACCTTAGTATTATATAAAAATAAAGGCAATGACTACTCAAAATGCATCACTAATTATTTTACTACATCACTTAAATATTATCAGTTTCTTGAAGTTATTTACACTATTCTATCTGTATGGTGGAAATACTTTATAATGGGGTGTTACTGTGCACCTCTTCCCAACTCCACATTCAGTGACATCACACTGGTAGCTTGAAATCAGCCAAGGTGGAAATACCTATACCGCAGAAATTGGCAAACGTGATAAATCTGGGTTCTCCCAGACTCACAAAAAGTTGGTTATTAACCATTTCTCGGTACATTTCTAATGAAGTCATTATCTAATTCTCTGTCTGCACTCTCTCCAAGATGGCTGTATCACATGTTATGATTTTGCATTTCCTTAACTCTTGAGATATTTAAACATCTTCCATGTAGTTCTGAAGTTCTTTGAGATTCCCATAATCCTGAATGTTTGGTACTCTTTGTGTTTAGCAGGACTACACAAATCAGATAATAAATTGGTATCCCAGTTCTCTTCTTTTGGCATGTTTGATATGATCCTAGCTTTAAGTGTTATTCTGTTGCCATTGATTCCAGAGCAGTACAAAAGACAGGTATTGTGGATTTTGTTTCAGTTAGGCCTGTTGCCTGTTTTCTTCTAGTAATAATTTGCTATAGGCCTCAAAGAGATAATTTGTTGTAACCTGCATGGTTAGGTTAAAATATCTAATAATTCAGTATTTCATAGCAGAGATATCTCAGCAAATTTGTTATTTTTATTTTAATTTGGAAGTGAAGCTACTGTACGTCAATCATTAATATCAATTTCATTTCAGATATACCTGTATTATAAAGCTAATCCCAGGGGCAAAATCCATATATCCTATTCAGTTGAATTCCAAACATTGATGAACCATGATACTAGATTCCAACACTGCATATGGGAGTGTGACTTTTTAACTTGAATTTTTTAATATAACTAAATTGTGGTAATTCAAACAAATAGATGCTTTCATTACTAAAGTTAATAAGGCATAAAGAAGTGCTAGAACAAAGCACGAATCTAAGCATATATAGACTAGAATGTCTTGCAAGTCAAGGAGAAAGAAAATGGAATCTACAGGTTTCTGTTTATAGAAGAGCTTATTCCAAGCCTTAGACATATACCAACTCTGTCACGCATGGAATTACTATAAAACAGCAACATTGATTTCTTTGTGTACTTTATGAAAAAATTTATTTTATTCATTTTCAGTCACCTTCATGTTCATCAGCCTAAAATCTCTGTAATGCAAAAAAGGCCTGATGATGTTTCAAATCCCAGAGACCCAAAGCAAGAATGATTCTGGCCTTAATGCCCCTTACCCTGTTCTTTTTCCTCCTCTAAGCTTCTACTGCCTGTCATCCTTCTGCGTAGGGGCCTACAGATCTTAGCATTTTTGTCACTTTGGGATTAAAGAGGAAGGGAAGGTAGAGATGGGCATGGAATGAATGGAAGATAAAAGAAGGAAGGTGGGTCATTGTTTTCCT